>NC_066523.1:19510590-19553090 GCF_024679095.1 Eriocheir sinensis | reverse complement strand
TCCGTCTTATTCTGCCTCTTCAGTCTTTCTCTTCCTTCCTCGTTTCATTCCCTTAAGGACTTTTATGCTCGTGCCTTTGTTTTCCTCTCGACCTTATATTTGTTTCGCCTCGCTCCCCTCTCCCATTCCTCACCTCTCCTTCCCCTCGCCTCCACGCAGCCTCTCCCCTCTTTCCTGGTGTCTCTCAATTCCGTTCTTATCCCTTACTTCTCCATCTCATTGTCGTCACTGGTGTTGCACTCTCTTTTTTGTGTTGCTCCCTTGCTCGTCCCTCTATCTCCCTGTTCCTCCGCTCACCTTTAATGGATGGACGCGCACGTACGTTCCTGTGTTGAGCAAGTACGTTCCTGTGTTGAGCAAGTACGTTCCTGTGTTGACAACGTACGTTCCTGAGGTGAGCACTCAGGAACGTACGTGGTCAACTCAGGAACGACCTCGATTAGTTTCTTCATTCCTAACGTAGCCATTCATTATATTTTATTTTCCTTACGTCGAAATATTCCTTAGCGTAGTACTTCTCGAGGCGGCGTGTGTCTCTTAATTAACATGTCACATCATTGTCTTTAGTCATGAACGGGCTCAGTGTATTAGCCTGCAGCACGCCAGCCCCCCGCGGTGCCCCCTGGCGAGTGCACGTGTAGGCGCCGCCCTCACCGCTCGTCATGGAAGGCGCCCCGCGTGACGCCCCGGCCCTTGTAGTCACAGGAACTCGTCCGTCAAGGGGAATGTTTGCCGTATTTTCTGAGCGCCATTCTTATCAGTGCGCATATCAGGAAGCACCTCTTGACCTAAAATGCGTCTGTCTTTTTAGAAACTTTTGCCTCGCTTTATGGGGCAAACGTGTCTGGGGTGTTATTATCTGTATTCTGTTTTTACTTATTTTGTTCAGCCCTTAGTCAGAGTCCCTCCCTAGCTTTAAAAAAAAAAAAACTGAGGCATTGAACTGAGGTATAAATTAAATAGTTCTATGTAAAAGTATCAATCATCATGTTGACAACAATTCATTTTCACCCCCTTAACACAATTATTCAAAGTAGAGTTTTTATAATTTCCTGATGTGAATTCTAATTGGAAGGATGCGTGCGAATTGGCTAGCGTCCCTTCCCTCCGTCCTTGCTGTGTGTCCGCGGAGACGAGGAAGGCCGCGGCGAGGCGGCACGCGGCGGCACGCTCGTCAGCGCCGCCTCGGGGGAGCACAAATAATTGGAGCGGAGGCAAAACAAAGGAATATAGAGTTGATTGGTCGACTTCATTTATTCAGTTACATGGTCTCTTTATTGTATGCGTTGATTGCTGCTTGTGAAAAAGAATTCCCGACTCACTCTATATCGTTATCAGTTTTATCCTTATTCAATTCCTTTTATATGTTATTGATCTTCATGGCTCCCTTGTTTGTTATCTATATTTTTGTTTATGGCACCGAGTTACCTGTTATCGTTATGTATTCAATTCCCTGTGTTTGTATGTTTAGTACTTTTTCTTCTGGATGTTCACTATACTCTACTTTCTTCTTATTGTTCTTATGCACGAATTCTCTTCACTGTACAATTATACAATCAATAGTTTTACTCAGTTTTTTTTTTCTTCCATATGTTCTTTATACTCTACTTTGTTTATATGCACGACCTTTCTTCACTGTATAATTATACTATGAATAGGCTCCCTTGTTTACCATCTATATTTTTGTCTATGGCGCCGAGTTACCTGTTATCGTTATGTATTCAATTCCCTAGATGTGTTTGCATGCTTAGTGTATTTTTTCTTCTGGATCTTCACTATACTCTACTTTCTTCTTATTGTTCTTATGCACGACCTTTCTTCAGCGTACAATTATACAATCAATAGTTTTACTCAGTGTATTTACTATCTTTATTGCCTCTTCCACCTACACTTCCTTCACTCCTCCCACTTCACCTTCCTCCCTCGCGTCTTCCTCCGTCTGTCTCCCTTCCTCCGTCTCCTATTTTTTCTCCCTCTCTTCCTCGACCATTTTTCCTTCCTCTCCTCCGCTGCGCCCTCCCGCCCGCTCCTCCACCCTTCATTAAGAGCCTTTCAGTGAGGGATCTTTCTAATATAAGCCAGGATCTCGGGTTGTCTGTGGGGGAATGGCAGCGTCCTCACCCTCCTCTCGCCTAACTTTAAAAGGATCTAACCCTTTAGCTTCTCATTTAGGAGTTTTAAGACCCCCACCTCCTCTTCCGTCCCTAGTGGCGGCACCTACCCCCCTGTATCCCCCCCCTTCTCTCTCTCTCTCTCTCTCTCTCTCTCTCTCTCTCTCTCTCTCTCTCTCTCTCTCTCTCTCTCTCTCTCTCTCTCTCTCTCTCTCTCTCTCTCTCTCTCTCTCTCTCTCTCTCTCGCTCTCGCTCTCCCTCTCGCTCTCTCTCCCCCCAGAGGAAAGGAAAGGGCCCGAGGGGGATGGTAGAAGGTGATAGAGGGAAGGAAAAGGAGGAAGGAAGGAAGCAAGGAATAGCGTGGGGGGGCGGGGGGGCAGGGGGATAGAGGGGAGAGTTCACCCCACGTGGCCCTCTGGCGGTGTGATGAGCTGAGAATGAATTGGATTGTTTCGGGAAGGTCTTTTGAGGATTGTTGATCTTGATGTGGCTGTTGTTATTGTTGTTGTTGTTGTTGGTGGTGGTGGTGCAGCTGTTGGTGTTGTTGTTGTTGTTGTTGTTGTTGTTGTTGTTGTTGATGTGGTGCTGAAGGTGTTGATGGTGTTGACTTTGATTTGTTGTTGTTTTGGTGGTGGGAGTATAGTGAAGAGGTTGTGGTGATGGGGTGCTGGTAGTGTCGTTGGTGATGATGGTGGTGATGGTGAAATGGTAGGAGCAATGACGATGATGACAAGATTAATGGCGGTAGTAATGGTTAAAGACAGCATGGTGGGGATATTTTTGTAGTGGTTGTTGGTATTATAGTTGTAGTTGTTGTTGATTATGCTTTTGTTGCCGCTACTGCTTCCGCTGACAAAGGTATTATGCAGTCCGATACATTACACTTTTTTTTTTACCAAAGCGAGGTAACATATTTATCTTATTTTACAATTTTAAGCCGTCAAAATGCACGTGAGATACATAATGAAAATGACAATCTACTCTAATAACGTGACCAGAAGATAAATGGCAAGATAGATAGTTAGACAGATAAATATAGATTGAGAGTGAGACAAAGACAGACACAGACAGACAGACACAAACAGACACATACAAACAGTGAGACGGAAAACGCTACCTCATAAAAAACAACATTTAAAAGAGGCCAATACACAAAACAAAGAAATTCACCCCCCAAAACAAAACAACAAAAAGAAGCGAGAACAAAAAGGGAAAAAAAGATCCAAAAGAATGAAAGAAAAGCAGAAACACGAAGAGGAACCCATAAAAGCTTAGTCAAAGGCAGGCAAAACCCGCTTTCCAGACCACTTTCTTGCGTGACTCGACTCTGGTTTCCGTGGAGGTGGGGCAGCAAAATGGACTGGGGACAGGGGGCGAAGCGGGGAGCGAGGGGAAGAAAAGGAGGGCGAACGAGGGGAGGAGGGAGGCTTCGAAGTAGGGGAGGGGAGGAGAGGAAGGGTCTTTAGGGATCCTGGACCACGGCAGAAACCAGTTGGGCTTCTAAATGAATCTTCGCATGATAGGACCCGGCCAGCGAGAGCCAATCACATCACGGAGGTTACATGACGCGTGTTTTCATTGGCTGCACTCGTGACCGTTCTGAGGCGCCGAGTGACAGATGATGTTGGGGGAAGTGGAGGTGGATGAGGTGCTGGATAGTGGAGTGGAGGACGAGGAGGAGGAGGAATAAGAGGATAAGGAAGAGGAAGAAGGGTTGAGTAGATGAGTGGGAACGAAGAGGGAAAGGAAATGGAGGGGAAGGATGAGGGAAAGAGGAGTAAGTAAGAGGACGAAGTGGATGAAGAGTTGACAGAGGAAGAGGAGGAGGAGGAGGAGGAGAAAGAGGAAGACGAAGAGGGGGTGGATAGACAAGAAGAGAACGAAGAGGAAGAGGGGAATAGGTGAGAGGAGGAAGTGGTGTTAGTGAAGGTGGACGAGGCGTTGATAGAGGAGGGGGAGGAAGATGAGAGGAGGAGGAAGAGGAGGTGAAGGGAAGATGGGAACACACACCCCGCTCCAAAGCGTAAGTAGGAATTAGAGTGATGCTTCCTAATTGGATGTGTCACACTCAATACCTACCTTCGCATGACGTCTGGCAGGTGTGTGTGTGTGTGTGTGTGTGTGTGTGTGTGTGTGTGTGTGTGTGTGTGCGTGTGCGTGTGAGGGAGAGGAGAATGATTGTCCCCTAACACTAAGATCTAGGAAAAGCGAAAAAGAGGAAGAGAGTCTGTGAGATGCAAGAGGAAAGATTAAAAAAAGTAAAATATAAAGTGAAACAGGTGGACACGGAGGTGGAAGAGAGGAAGGGTAAGAGAGAGAGAGAGAGAGAGAGAGAGAGAGAGAGAGAGAGAGAGAGAGAGAGAGAGAGAGAGAGAGAGAGAGAGAGAGAGAGAGAGAGAGAGAGAGAGAGAGAGAGAGAGAGAGACGAGGAAAAGGGAGGGAGGGGGGGGAGGGGAAGGAGGATTGTGAGAGTCTTCAACTTGTCTGAAGAAGCTCTTGAGGGTCGTGAGAGGAAGTGTCAGAAAAAGTAAGAGAGACAAAGGGATCAGTTTCTCACCCGAGCGAGAGTCATCCCATCCGTCCGTCCGTCTGTCTGTCCGTCCGTCTATCTGTCCGTCTGTATCTCAGTCTGTCAATCTCCGTCCGTAGCAGCAAGCCATGGTGGGACGCGTAGGAAAAGAAAGCGCGAGGGGAGGCGGGCGACTCACTTCATTTTCGGAGAACGCTGTTGAGCTCCGTTAGGCTGTTAAAGGCGTCGAGAGGCTTGAGAATGGCGAAGGTGGTGGTGGTGGTGGTGGTGGTAGTGGTGGTGGTGGTGGTAGTGGTGGTGGTGGTGGCGAAGTTGGTGATAATTACAGCACAACTTTATGATGGTCACCTAGAGCACCTGATTGATGGTTATAACCGAACGTTTCTCACAAGCGCATGACTGGTCAGTGAGTAACACCATCTAGCTCGCCACACCCAGCAACAAGGCGCGTCGGAGCAGCAAAGAGGCAGGGGCTGTCCAAACCATTTTCAGTTTTCACTCGTCATCGCCTCGCCCGCAGCACCTCATCCTGAAGGCACTCTCCTCCTCTCCTTCCTTCCCGTCCATCACTCACACCAACTATTGTGTGTGTGTGTGTGTGTGTGTGTGTGTGTGTGTGTGTGTGTGTGTGTGTGTGCAATTTATTCATTTATATATAGTCCATAATACAATTTGCTATGCTCCACCTTCGCCAGTGTATTATTTCATCTTTTGCACAAACTGCTTTCCAATTTTCTCTTCCTCTGGTATATTAAATTCTTGATTTTAGCTCTCCCTCATCCTCCTCTCCTCCTTCCCGGCTCTTTTAGCAGTTATCTTTTGCCTCCCTTCTGCGTATAAAAAGTTTCCTAATTGTCTACGGCCCGCTGGTGTATTAATCATCCATTACTGTCCAATAAAGGGCAAATCATCTTGGAGGAACGACTATTAATAAAGGGGAAGACGAGACGGGGCGGGAAGGCGAGGGAAGGGAGGGAATGTCTGGGCTCCGCGGCGAAGGGTATGAGGACTCGGATAGATAGTTGGGATGAATGAGAGGGGAAAGTTAGAGGGAAGGGCGGAGGAGATGGCGAGACGAAGTGATAAAAGGCAAAGAGATGAGCGTAGAGGAGCGAGAGAGGAGGAAGGCGAGGTGAAGGTATTAATGTAGTAGGAACAAGACTATGAAAAGAAGAGGACAGGAGGGCGAGCATGACGAGGGCGGCGCTGGAAGGATGAGGGGAAGAGTAATATAGATGATAAGAAGATGGAAGAAGCGAAGGAACATGAGGAGGACGACGACGAGGAGGGAAGAAACGATTAGTAAGAGGAGGAGGAAGAAGGGTGGCAGTCGGGAGAAGGGGAGGGGGGAGAGGGGGGTTCAAGCAGACGGAAGGAAGAGGAATGAAGGGAAAAAAGGGAGAAGAAAGAGTGGTGAAAGCGCCGACCTTCGTCTTTGGTGGCAGGGGCGTGAGGGGTCCCGGCGGGCCTTCCTTCCCTCTTCCTTACTTCATTAGACGACTTTTGACGCCCCGGCACGCGCGTTACGTCCGGCATTCAGTGCGGTTTAGCCTTATATAATTCTTCTCTGGCGAGGCTGCTGTTTACCAAATGACTCCGCTGTCTGCCGGGTTAATTCGCAGCGGTTTTTGTACGAAGCTTGGTGGAGGGCGACGAAGGGAGTGAGAGAGGTCGTGATGAGCCTTGTGGGTAGGGGAGGAGATGCGTTCTGGTTCGAGAAGATGTTAAGAAAGATAAGTAAGAGTAAGGGAGAAGAAGCAGATAAAGGAGAGGATGCTGCATGAGTAAGGGAAGGGGTCCATGCATTCTGGGTAAGGGAGAAGATTAATAAGTAAGAGAGGAGTAGATGGGGAGATTTTTAATAAGGGAAGGGGTACATTTTGGGCAGGGGAAAGGATTAAGATAGCAAGAGGATGGTGTGTGGCTAGGGGAAGAGGGGAGATGAGGAGAGGAAGGTTTGCGAGTAGGAAGAGAGGGGTGAATAATGCCTCCCCCCACCCCACCCCACCCACACACACACACACTCCAGTCTCTGCTTGTGGCTGGGCAGAGCAACGAGAGGCCGACAGCGTTTTGCGGAACCAGTAAATTTTGGGGAGTAATTTAGGGCTTTGTGTGTGTGTGTGTGTGTGTGTGTGTGTGTGTGTGTGTGTGTGTGTGTGTGTGTGTGTTTGTAAATACTACCATCCCCTCCCCCTCCCAGCCTCTTCAGTGGTGGCATTGCCCGTATTTTACCGTCACTCACCTGTGGCCGCGCACCTGTGATACACGCGTTAACCAGGCCGACAAAATCATTAAACTGGCGCCATCCGTTAGCGGTGATTGAAACCGTGATATCACCATGAAAAAAACAGCAATAACAGCACTACCACCACTACTAACAACAACAACAACAACAACAACAACAACAACAACAACAACAACAACAACAACAACAACAACAACAACAACAAATAAAAGGTGTTTAAAGACCGTGTGCAGTTCCCGTCTTGATTTGGTCACGGCGAGGAGAAAATGATACTGTCAGTTCACTAGACCACAAGATGATTGAGTCTTATGAGGAAGGGGAAGGACTAGGAGAGGAAGGAGGGTGTTGGTTGCTTTGTTTGTGGGTTGAAGTGGCTGAAAGTAGATGCGAGAACAGTTACATGAAAACAAGTGAATGGAATGGCAGGGAGGAAGATGAGAGGAGGAGGCGGAGGAGAGGAAGAAGGAAAGAGAGTGAGGAAAGATATCTGCAGTAGGGAGCTGACAAAGAGGGGAGAGGTGTTTTTTGATGTAGGGAAAAGGTTATGTAGACAAGAAGATGCATGTGGTGTGTTGGGGGATGAGGAAGGTAAGGTATAAAAAAGGGATGATTATAATTTTGTGTGAGAAAAAGAAGTGGGATAGGTGGATAGAGAAGAGTTGGTAGATGAAGGATGGAGTAGATGAGGAAAGGGAAATTTGTAGATAAGGTAGCTGGAAGGGGTATCAGGGAGAGGGAGTAGATGAGGATGGAGGGGGGACTAGGGAGAGGGCTTAGATGACTTAGATGAGGAGGGGTAGGTTTGCAGGTAAGGAGGGGAAGGTAGGGGTAGCTGGGGAGGGGTATCAGTAAGAGGGAGTAGTTGAGGAGGGGGAGAAGCTTGCAGTTAAGAGAGTGGGGGTAGGGGTAGCATGGGAGGGGTATCAGTGCAGGTAAATTTATGGTGATGGTCCCAGTGATTCGGTGGAGTTTATGCCTCGGGGCGCCACATCCAACACCTGGACTCCGCCGGCTCTGGACTGGCAATACTGACCCAACAATTCAGCGGGCGATTGTGAGCGTGGGTGAGCCGAGTGATGAGGAGCGTGAGTAGAGTGAGTGTGTGTGAGTGTGGATGAGGGGAACGCGGGGACGAGTGAAGTTTGTGGGTGAGTGAGTATTCGTGAGAGCGGGTGGTCAGGCGTTTCCTTTTTTTTTTTTTCATTAATATTCTTTCCTCTTCGTTTCTCTGTTTACTCGTTACGTCGCCACTTCATGCACCTGTTCCTCCTCCTCCTCTCCCTCCTCCTCCTCCTCCTCCTCCTTTATCTCCTTCCGTCCTCTGCCTCCTCTCATACGCGCAATAAAGATCTCCCGAACAGAATAGACTCGGAATCCAGGTATACCTCGTTGTTGTAACTCACCCGCTTTCTATTAGAGGTTACTTATGTTCCTATATTTTCTCTCCTTTTTATTCCCCTCTTCACCCCTTCTCTCCCTCCGGCCCGCCTTCTCTCTCCTCCTCCTCCTTCTGCTCGCAACATCTTTTATTAATTCTGAGAGATGGTGGACTCGGCGGGATAGATATATGGGTACCGAGTTACGTTTTGTCGTTCATGGTGAGAGATTGGACGCGATTCTTATGTTATTTGAGACTCGTTGGCGTCTTCTGGTTTAACCCTTTTGCTCGTATGTCTTTAAAGAGCTTTGATATTGTCCATTGCTCGTTCTCGTCACCTCCAGCAGAAGTAAACGCCAAAGACTCATGAGTAAAGTAAAACGACGCTTCTTCCCTAAACCCGAAACCTGAAAATCTCCAAAATAGTTAAAGTTTTACACAACATTAACATCAACAACATCAACATCGCCCTCGCCACCACCACCACCATCACCACCACTCTAGTCACCCTCGTAGCTGCCCCCCTTCGCCCCCCTCTCGCCTCCTCTCCCGCCCCCCCATCGAAGTTAATTCCGCTGTCACCATAGTTAATACCCACGCCATCATTCCTCCCTCTCCTCCCTCCCTTCCTTCCCTCCTTCCCTCCGCACAGTTGCCTCCATCACCATCACCACTACCGCTACCATTATCATCACCACTGCCTCTCTCACCGCCACTACCATCACCATCGTCATCACCACCACCATCGTCATCACCACTGCTTCTCCCACCAACGTTATTACTACCACCACTCCTATCACTGTCATCACCAATGTCTGTTCCACCACCACCACCATCACTATCATCTCTGCCTCCACCACCAACCCCACCTCTGCCTCCACCACCAACTCCACACACCTACCCTGCCACCACTATAACAACCTCTGCCTCCACCACCACATCAGTACCACCTTTGTCTCTTCCACCTCCGCGACCACCAGTGCCTCTATCACCACCACCACCACCACCACAATGAACACTACTTGTGAAATACGACGCCCCAACTCCAAATACATAAGCTATTAAGGTATTTGACAATAAATTCCAAGACCGCCGAGCTGTTCCTTCCCATGCGACTCCCGCCCTCACGCCCCGCCGCAGAGGGCCTCCGCGTCCCTCCCGGCGCGGCGGGGAAATACTTTTGATCGCCGTCAGCAGCGATGATATCTCAGGGCGCAGCACTTTATGGCCGCCCCGAGGTCTTAGGGGCGATCATCCCTGCCTGGCGGGACGGTCTTGCTAATTGTTGTCTCCGAGCCCTTGTGAAGCAACAAGGAAGGAAGGGAAGGAAGGCGGAAAGGAGAGAGGGGAGGTGGAGGGAAGAAGGAAGGGAGGTCAAGGAAGACCCGGAACCAGAGAGGAAAAGGAGCAAATATATGTCCTATGCTCATATTTCGTGCACACACACACACACACACACACACACACACACACACACACACACACACACACACACACACACACACACACACATTATCACACCCATTACTAGCAATTCATGTTTGTTATTTGATACAGTGGTGTCACTTGTAATGTTAAAACCCCAATATGCAAAACATTTTGGTTCAATTATTTTAATGCAAATATTTATCCCGCTTTTTAGTCGTTAGGCCTATGAAGGCATCCTATTGAAAAGAGGAAGAGGGTGTTATTTTACAGTTATTAACTCTGAAAGGAAAAATCGAGCAATTGAAGATGAAGAAATATGAAAAGAAGTCCTGGAATTAACATCGGCCCAATGGTTTGTATTCATATAAATTCAGAGCAGGTTTTTGCCGACCGAGTCATAAAAAGGAAACTTGATTGATTCTTTAAGGAAAAACGAAAATGTAGGAAAGGAAAGCTGGGAGTGAGTGAGGGAGGTATAAGGAACGGGAGATAAGAAAGAGGGAGGTAAGAAAGAAAAAAGTAGGTTGAGGGTAACGAGAATAAAGTAGAGTTACAGAAAATAAAGCAAAATAAGAGGATGTGGAGATAGATTCATAAGTAAAAAGGGTATAAGGGAAAGAGGGTGAGTAGGATCTTTTATGAATTAGAGAAAAAGGAGAGGATGGATAAATCTAAAAGCGCGAGAAAGTTGGAAAAACCGATGAGTAAATACAGAGCAGGGAAAGGGAGGCAGGGAAGGGAAGGGGGAGGAGGAGGTAGAAGTGGAGTGTGTTGCAGGCTTATTGAGAGCATATGGAGGCGTTAAGGGAGGAAGGGAGGGAGGGGAAGGAAGACAACGAGACCTCCACGTCAGAAAGATTAAGTGCAAATGGGTAATGGGTGAGGGCCCTCCGTGCAAGATAATGGCGTTAAATGGAGACAAATGCTCAAGAAATTGTTGTAAAAAGCTGACAGAGCGGAGTGTTAAAGAAAATTAATGTTGAATGGCGGTGGCGAGGCAGCGGTGTGTGTGTTTAGCGGGAGAGAAAGGGAGGAAAAATGAAGAAGAAAAGGAGGAAGTAAACAGGAAGAAGAAGAAGAAGAAGAAGAAGAAGAAGAAGAAGACGGTGAAGTAGCGGTGTGTGTTTATTAAGGGAGAGACTGAGGAAAAAGAAGAAGAAGAAGAAAAAAGAAGAAGAAGAAGAAGGTGGAGATGCAGCAGTTGGTGTTGAGGTGGAGAAAGAGATGAAGAAAAGGAGGAAGAAGAACAAGAAGAAAAACAAGAACAGGAATATGAGAAAAATAAGTTGAAGGATAGTTAAGAAGATAAAGACGAAAAAGATGAAAAAGAGGTAGAAGAAGACACAAAGAAAGGGACAATCAATGAGAGAATAGGAGAAAGGAAGGGAAATGTATAAACGGGTAAGAGAGGAATGAAAGAAGAGAATGGGAAAACAAAAAAACAGGGATGAGCAGGTTTTAGTAAAGGAAGAGAAAGCATTTGTGAAGAAGACAAGGACAGAGGATGGAAGATAAAGTGGAGGTGGTAGCGATGGTGGTGATGGTGATGGTGGTGATGGTGGGGAGGGTGTGGGGGTGGGTGGGGAGGATGTGGGCGTGGGTGGGGAGGAGAGACAGGCTGGGGAAGGCAGGACTCGCGTGAACAGAATACATCAGCCACATTTGCTCCCTCTGGCATCTCCTCCTCCTCCTCCTCCTCCTTCCCCCTCTTCTTTCTCCAGCATTCTCCCTCATTTTCCTTTCATCCTCATTCTGCCTCACTCCTACTCCTCCTCCTCCTTCCCCCTCTTCTTTCTCCAGCATTCTCCCTCATTTTCCTTTCATCCTCATTCTGCCTCACTCCTACTCCTCCTTTCCCTTCTCCCTCCCCTCATTTTCCTTCTCTTCTCTTCCCCTCCTCCTCTTTCTGCACCTCATTTTTTTTATCCTTCTTTTCTCTTCCCCTCTTCTTTTTCCTCTCCATTAACCCTTTCTCCCTCTCCTCGTCCTCCCATTTTTTTCTCTCTTTTTAATTATTTTTGCCACCTATGTTTTTTTTTTTTTTTTACTATGGAACGTTTTTTGAACACGTATTATTTTTTTTTATCTTCGCTTTCTTCTTTCTTTTACTTTTGTTTTTAATTTGGGGATGAAATTCCTTTATTTTTATTCGTAGGTTTGTCGTTTTTTTTTTCTCTTCTTCGAGTTTCTAATTTCGGTGGTCTTTTCCCCTTTATATTTTGTGTGTGTGTGTGTGTGTGTGTGTGTGTGTGTGTGTGTGTGTGTGTGTGTGTGTGTGTGTGTGTGTGTGTCTATTTTGCCCATCTACTCTCTCTCTCTCTCTCTCTCTCTCTCTCTCTCTCTCTCTCTCTCTCGTCTATGCGCCATCAAATTACCCTTTTTTTTCGTGTTTTCATATTCACATTTTTCCCCTCCCTAATATGGAAGTATAACGAGGGGATTTTTTTCCGCCCGCGCGCGCCACGTATACATTTTAATAGCTTGAAATTTTAGCGTAATTTGCTTCACAGAGACGGCGTGTGGGTTTCCGTCCTCGCAACAGACCAACTAAATGTAAACTAAAAGGGAATTGTTCGCGTGTTTTGTTATTTTGTGTCTCGTTCTCTCTCTCTCTCTCCTTTTCCCTCTGTATCCCTGTCTCTGTCTGTCTGTCTGTCTGTCTGTCTCTGTTTCTCTCCTCTCCTCTCCTCTCCTCTCTCTCTCTCTCTCTCTCTCTCTCTCTCTCTCTCTCTCTCTTTCCCGTCCCCTTTCCTTTGTTATCGTCTCCTGTTTCTTTTGTTATTCTTTATCCTTTCCTTTGTTTTCCTTCTCTGTTTTCTTTGTTATCCTCCCCTATTCCTTCCTTTGTTATTTGTACCTATACTTCTCTTTGTTGCCCCTTCTCTGTCTTTTCTTTGTTATCCTTTCCTATTCTTCCCTATATATCTCCACCACTCTCGCTTTTCCTTTGTTTCCTTCCAGTATTTGCTCTCTCTCTCTCTCTCTCTCTCTCTCTCTCTCTCTCTCTCTCTCTCTCTCTCTCTCTCTCTCTCTCTCTCTCATTCTCCCTTAATCACTTCTCTTTATCATTGTCTAAGACGCCTACCACCAGGAGACTGTAACTAATTAATCGCAAAAAAATGTGTGTTCTAAAATATGAACACTACTTAACGTGAATGAAAACTCAGAATATCAAGTCAACGGTGTGTCTTCTCCCTTCGTCTGCATTCTCTTGGTAGTAGAAAAGCCTTTGTGATAATCGATAAATAAAGAAATCTTATTAATCCGCTTGTAAGATGAAATTTGAACTGACACCGTTGACCACTCTAGACACTCAATTGTCGTACACGTATAGATTTCCTCTGTGGCTCCTAACGCTTCCTCGTCTCTCTTGCTGGGGCGTGTTTTTACCTCTTTTCTTTCTCGCGCTCCGGTTTCATTTCCTCCTCAAGCACAGTGCAATCAGTAGCTTCCGTCCCCCGCGGCGAGGCGATGTACGGATCCGACGTGAGAGAGAAACACGCCTAATTGGGGGAAACAAAGAAGCGGATGTGATAATCGGGAGACGCAGGAGGAAGGAGGGAGAGGAAGGGATGCAGGGAAGAAAAGAGGAGTCCCGCGTAATGAAAGGCGGAGGAGAGGAAGAGGTGGGAGAGTGAAGGAATGAGCGTGGAGGGAATGGAAGGTGGATGGGTTGCAGAGGGAAGGGAAGTAAGAAAGGAAAAATGCGAAGGGAGGGAGATTGAAAGAAGAGAAGGGAGAAGAGGCAGAACGAAAAGAAAGAGGGAAGGGAGGGGGAAAGGGAAGGAAATATGTTCAGGAGGAGCGAGACGGCTGGCGGGGAGGGTCGGGAGTGGCAGGAGGGAAAAAAAAAAAGGTGGGAGGAAGGAAGGAAAAGAGGAAGGAGACAGTAAATGCGAACGAGATGGAAGTGAAGTGACAGAAAATGAAACACACACACACACACATACACACACACACATACACACACACACACGGACACAGACCAAAAAATACAAAAAAATAAATGAAAACGGTTTGATACATGAAAGGGAGTAAGGAAGTGGCTTTTTTTTTGTAAGTAGTGAGTGACGCTGTTACTAAAAAAGCAAATTATGAAAATGAAATCAAGGAACATTCGCAGAAAATCTTGTATGAGAAAAAAAAACGTGCAAGAGGATAAAACAAAAATGATAATGACCCACATTTAAAAATGCTGAATAAGTTTCATGAAGTAGTACTCTCTCTCTCTCTCTCTCTCTCTCTCTCTCTCTCTCTCTCTCTCTCTCTCTCTCTCTCTCTCTCTCTCTCTCTCTCTCTCTCTCTCTCTCTCTGTTTGTCTTCTTCCTCCCTTCCTTCCTCCCTTTTTCTTTCTTTCATTCTTTCCATCTCTCTCTCTCTCTCTCTCTCTCTCTCTCTCTCTCTCTCTCTCTCTCTCTCTCTCTCTCTCTCTCTCTCTCTCTCTCTCTCTCTCTCTCTCTCTCTCTCTCTCTCTCTCTCTCTCTCTCTCTCTCTCTCTCTCTCTCTCCCTTTTTCCTTCTCTCTCCCTCCTTCCTCCCTTTCTCTCTCTCTCTCTCTCTCTCTCTCTCTCTCTCTCTCTCTCTCTCTCTCTCTCTCTCTCTCTCTCTCTCTCTCTCTCTCTCTCTCTCTCTCTCTCCTCTCTCTCTCTCTCGACCCTTTCTCTCTCCTCCTCCTCCTCTCCTCCTTACTTCCTTCCCTTTCACTCTCCTCGCTTCCTCCATATACTACTACAGCCTCCCTCCTTTCCCTCCCTCCCTTGCACGTTCCTCTGCCTGCCAGACGCTCTCTCTCCCTTCCCTCCCTTACGAAACATAATTACATGCCAACACTACTTTCATATCTCGCCATTTTTTCCCTCCCTCACACTGCGCCTCCCCCTTTGAAGTGAGCCCCGACACTGTCTCTCCGCTCACTCGCTGCGAAACTAGGTACCTGCACGGGTGTATTACAGGAGCCCCGGTTTATTACGCCGCCGGGGAGAGGCATGCTCCTTTAAGCACCTTAACGTACATCATCCACCTTTAAAACGCCTTAATTTATGCCCCTCCTCCTCCGCTGCCACTGGCCTGCCTCTGCCGCTTGCCTCCGTCTCCTCTTGCTTTCCCTCCTTCTCTCTCTTCCTCTCTCTCTCTCCCCACTTTCTCAGATGCCAGGGCGAAGAGAGAGAGAGAGAGAGAGAGAGAGAGAGAGAGAGAATAAATATGAATGCAGGTTGAACACGGTGTCTAATGGCCCGAGAGAGATGGAATCGAAAGGAAAGTTTGCTCGAGGATTGAAATGTATACGAACAGAATGAAGCAAGGCAGAGAGGAAAGGAGGAGGCAAGGAGGCAGGGGGAAGGGAGGCAGTTCTGGACATGGCAGGGGAGCAGGGGAGACAGATGAGGCAGGGAAACATGGAGGCAGGGAAGAGAGGGAGGTAGAGAATAGACAGGGATGCAGAGTGGAGGCAAGGAGGCAAAGAGGAGACAGACGCAGAGAAGTGACAGGGTGGACAGGGAGACAGGAGGGCGGAGAGGCAGGGAGTGAGTCGAGTTTGCTGTGCTCGGCAGGGTTTGGTGAAGCTGGACGTCCCCTGTATACCGAGTCGCCTTCCTTCCATGTGTCAGGCGAAAAGACGAAAAAGTTTGGGATCAGCTCGACCGCCGCGTCATCTGTATTTTGGTTTACTCATTGGCTTCTTTACCGCGCTGTCTGTCGGTCTTCAGGTGTGTGGCGAATTTTTACCGTCTTGTTTTGTCTCTTGAATAAGTTATCAAGTGTGTATTGCCCTGTTTATTCACCACGTCATACATACTTTACTCTTTTTGCTAATTTCACTAATCAACTATTTCTTAAAGGAGGTGCATGGTTATTCTTTGCTGTTGTTTGGCTAATGTGTTTATCTACGGTGTATTAATTTATTTGGCAGCATGCACAAGGTTATTTCTGACGGGTTTTAGTGGGCAGAATAAGTGAAGGCGATGGTACGGGGTGGCATGGGTGAGAGAAGGTAACCTGTTCTTTATCTAGCGTCAAAATGATAAAGATACGGTAGTCAGGATTTAGGAAGTGATTACGAATAGTTGAGAGAGTGTTTGGTGGGCAGAGTGTGGAAGTTAACGGCAAGGGATAGATAATATGGGTGTGTAAAGTTTGCGTACTCCCTATCTAGCGTCAAAATGATAAAGAAAACGGTAGTGAGGGTTTTGGGCATGATTAAGATTAGGTCAAAAAGTGTTCGTTGGGCAGAGCAAGGAAGTTAACGGCAAGGGATAGATAATATGGGTGTGTAAAGATAACGAATTCCTTATCTAGCGTCGAGATGATAAAGGAAACGGTAGTGAGGATTTTGGGCATGATTAAGATTAGGTCAGAAAGTGTTCGTTGGGCAGAGCAAGGAAGTTAACGGCAAGGGTTAGATAATATGGATGTGTAAAGATAACGTATTCCTTATCTAGCGTCGAAATGATAAAGAAAACAGGAGTCGGGATTTTGGGCGTCTTTAAGATTAGTTAAGAGTGTTTGGTGGGCAGAGTAAAGAAGGCAATGACAAGGGATAATATGAGTGTGTAAAGATAACGTATTCCTATCTAACGTTGAAATAATAAATGAAACGGCAGTGAGGATTTGGGGCGTTTTTAAATAGTTCAGAGAGGGAAGATAACGACAAGCTATGACACTAGTAAATAAAGCTAACCTGTTCCTGAAGGACTTGTCTTCACTACGGTCGAAATAATAGGGGATAACAGGAGAAAAAGAAGTATTTGGGTAAGTATAGGGAAGGAGCAAGCGAGCAGGGGAGAAAAAGGTGCAGCCAGACGAAGAGCAGCAGCAGGGCGAGGGGGGAATTACATGTCTTTTAACGGGGAACAATTGTGTCTCCCGCACCGCCGGAATGACATTACGTACACTGAGGAGCCGAAGGAAAAAGCGGCCAATAGCATCAACGTTACCTGAAAAGAGGAACACGCGGCTGACATAATGAAGAGCCGCATGGAAGGGGTAAAGGAGGAGAGAAAGGAGAGAAAGATGTAAGAGAAAGGGGAAGGAGGACAAGGAGGAGGAAAGGAGATGAAGAAAAATGAGACGGTTACTGTAGTGAAAGGGGGAAGAGTAGAGGAGGAAGAGGAAGAGGAAGAGGAGGAATGGGAGGGGTAGAGGAGGAGAGAAAGGAGGGAAAGGTGTAAGAGGAAGGGCGAGGAGGACAAGGAGGAGGAAGAGGGATGAGGAAAAATGAGACGGTTACTGTAGAGAAAGGGGGGAGAGTAGAGGAGGAAGAGGAAGAGGAGGAATGGGAGAGGTAAAGAAGGAGAGAAAGGAGGGAAAGGTGTAAGAGTAAGGGCGAGGAGGACAAGGAGAATTAAGGGGGATGAGGAAAAATGAGACGGCTACTGTAGAGAAAGGGAGGAGAGTAAGGATGACAACAACAACTAAGAGGAGGAAGAGGAAGAGGAATAGGAAGAATGGGACGTTTAGTAGAGTGAATCTTTTTGATGGAACAAGGCGTGACGGTACCACCCAAACACTTCCACGAACCCTGAGGTCATGGCGGGATTAATAAAGAGGAAAAAACGAAAGAGTGATATAAAAAGAAAAATAATTACGTTAAGGGTCAGCTTAGTGGAAGATGATACGAGTCTGCCGCAAGGGGAAAGAGGGCGCGCGGAGGAAGAGAAGAAGGTGGGAAAAAAAGGTTGAGGAATAAGAAAACGGAAAGGCGCTGGGAGGAAAGAGAAAAGGAAGAAGGTGGAGAGAGAGGGAGAGGAGGTGAAAGATGGGAGAAAGAGAGCACTTGTGGAGCAGGAACGTAAGCTGGGGAAAGAGAAGCGGGAAATAGTGGAAAGAGAGCGAAGGAAGAAAGAAAAAGGTTGGAAGAAAAGGTAAGAAGGGAGATTCTAAGAAGAGAAAAAAAAGTATATAAATGAAAAGGAAAAAGATAGAGAAAGAAACGAGAAACCTGAAACAGCGGAAAGAGAGCGAAGGAAGAAAGAAAAAAAAAATAGGAAGAAAAGGTAAGAAGGGAGATTCCAAGAAGAGAAAAAAATCTATATAAATGAAAAGGGAGAAAAAAGTATATAAATGAAGAGTATAAAAAAGTATATGAAAGAAAGAGATGACCTGAAATAGCGTAAAGAGAGCGAAGGAAGAAAAAAAAAAGCGGCAAGAAAAGATAGAAGGGAGATTCCAAGAAGAGAAAAAAAGGTATATAAAAGAAAAGGGAGAAGATGGAGAAAGAGAAGGCTGTGGAAGGCGGAGAGAAAGAGGGGAATGGGAAGAAAGAAAAGTATAAAAAAGAGAAAGGAATTGAAGGAGAAGCTGAAAAACAAAATGAGAGTTGAGGAAGGGAAGAAAAATGCGTATAAAGAGGAGAATAAGGCAAGGGAAGAGTGGATTAGGGAGGAGAAGGAAGGAGGAGAATGAAAGGATGATAACAAATAAAGCTGCAGAGGTGAGGCGAGGCGAGGTGAGGGAGTCTCTCTTCCCCTTGGATATGTAATGTCATTATCAGAAGTCGCGGGGAAGGGCACCCTTTATGAGCAGGGCGGGGAGACTGATGGACGCGGCACGGGGACTTAGATCAAATAACCTTCTTTCTCCCTCCACCCAGACCGCGCAGGGTAAAAAGGTGAGGTCTGGGGCTGGGGGCTGAGGTTCTAGGGTAAAATAAGCCTTCTTTCTCCTTGCACCCAGACCACGCAGGGTAAAAAGGTGAGGTCTGGGGCTGGGGGCTGAGGTTCTAGGGTAAAATAAGCCTTCTTTCTCCTTGCACCCAGACCACGCAGGGTAAAAAGGTGAGGTCTGGGGCTGTGGGCTGAGTTTCTAGGGCTAAACAACCTTTCTACTTGCACCCAGACCACGCAGGGTAAAAAGGTGAGGTCTGGGGCTGGGGGCTGAGTTTCTAGGGCTAAACAACCTTTCTCCTTGCACCCAGACCACGCAGGGTAAAAAGGTGAGGTCTGGGGCTGGGGGCTGAGGTTCTAGGGTAAAATAAACCTTCTTGCACCCAGACCATGCAAGGTAAAGATGGTCTTGGGTCTGACCACGCAGGGTAAAAAGGTGGGGTCTGGATGCTGAGTTTCTAGGGCTAAACAACCTTTCTCCTTGCACCCAGACCACGCAAGGTAAAAATGTGGGGTCTAGGGGCTGAGTTTCTAGGGCTAAACAACCTTTCTCCTTGCACCCAGACCACGCAGGGTAAAAAGGTGGGGTCTGGGGGCTGAGTTTCTAGGGCTGAATAACCTTTTATCCTCCACCTTGACGGGGAGCTGTAGACTAACTTCTTCCTCTTCTTCCTCTTTCCATCCAGACAGAGTAAGGTAAAAAGATGGGGTCTGGGGGCTGAGGATCTAGGGCTATATAACCTTTTTCCCCTTCACTCCGACCATGCAGGGTAAAGGTTGGGGCTGAGGGCTGAGTGGCTGGGGCTGGGCGGTGTCCTTTTTAGCGTAGGTTCAGCTTGAGGTTGGGGCGGGAGAACGAAGCTTGTCATTATTCGGACAGCGAGGGGCGGAGGTAATGCGAAAAGAGAGAGAGAGAGAGAGAGAGAGAGAGAGAGAGAGAGAGAGAGAGAGAGAGAGAGAGAGAAAAAAAAAATATATGAACACAATCACGAAGAAAATCAGAAAAATGGAGAAAAAAAAGTTATAAAGAGAATCCCCCAAAAGGACAGAAAGGTGGAATTAAAGTAGGAGCCAAAGAAGAACAAGAAGTAGGTGGAAGAGGAGGAGGAGGCGGTGGGTGAAAGAGGGGAGAGGGCGGGAATGCCAAGACAGCGGCTGAGGCGGTGGAAGTCTGGATAGCAGGGCGAGGGGAGGGTGGCTGGGCGGTGGGGCGGTGCTGGGCGGTGAGAGGAGGCAGACAGGCAGGCTGGGTGGCTGGAAGACTGGACCGCCACCACCCACCTTCAGCCCACCACTCTATCGCCCCGGGGAAGTTCTGCGAGGGTACGTACGTGAGGGGACGGCGGCTCGGCGTCCCCTTACGCATGGCAAGATACGGCGGCGCTGAAATAACAAAACCTACCCCGTGAAAGTGCTGCCGGCGGCCCCTCTGCCAACTGATTTGTGTGTTGTGGACCTGAAGAAAACGCCTCCAGAGAGAAAGAGAGAGCAAGGAAGGGGTGAGAGAGAGAGAGAGAGAGAGAGAGAGAGAGAGAGAGAGAGAGAGAGAGAGAGAGAGAATTAGAAAATGAATTCTTGGTGAGTCTGAGGCCGCGGGTGCTCGTGTGGAAAGTCTGGGAGACGTTGTGGAGACTAAATGGGCCGCTCCGACACACACACACACACACACACACACACACACACACACACACACACACACACACACACACACACAGACCATCGAAGAACCACTAAGCATAGACTGAGGCGGCTTCTTTGACGAGAGAGACGGAAAAATAAAACCGTGTGATATAACTGCGGCAAAAACAGTGACGCAAAGAGAGAGAAAAAAAAAATACACCCGCTTCACTTTCCTCCCACCCCAAGTTTTCCCAAGATGAAGCGACGGGGAAAAAAATGGAGCAATTACAAAGAAAAAAAGGGGTCGGGGCGTACAGTAGCTAGTTTTTTCCTCTCCTTTTTTTTTTCCTTCTTCGCGCTCCACCCCGCGTCGTGGTCTCAGGTTTAGACGTAAATGATTATTGTGGCACTAAGGCTCCGTAGAAATTATGTGCATCGGCGGGTTTTGTGGCACGCGAAGATAAAATAGGAAGATGAAGAAGAGGGGAAAGAGGAGGAGGAGGAGGAGGAGGCAGCGGCTGAGGAAGGAGAGGAAGGTTTAAAGTCGGAAGAGGCTGCGGTTATGAAGAGAAAAAAAGCAGAAAAATTACCAGAAGAACGTAAAGAAAAACAAGAAATGAAAACGGGAAGGAAAGAAAGAAGAGGAAAAGGAGGTAAAAGAAAATAGACAGTAAGAAAGAAACTAGCAGAACAAGAATATGGAAAAAGAACAAGAAATGAAAGTGAAAAAAAAAGGAAAAAGAGGAAAAGGAAGTAGAAGAAAATTAACAGACAGGAACAAAAAAAAAAATACATGAAACTAAAGAGCAAGAAATGAAAGAGCGAAGAGAGAAGAGGAAGAAACGGAAAAAGAAGGTAGAAGAAAATAGACAGGGACAAAGAAACAGAGAAAAAAGTCTGCAAGCTGCCAAAGGAAAGCATTAGAGCGTCACGGGCAGCGGTGTGAATGAGACGCAGTGCCAACGAGAAGGGATGCGGGTGCCAAGGCGCGGCCCGGGAAGACAGGAAGTAGCGGGGAGGCGACGCTTGGGCGGGGAGCAGGAGCAACGAGGTGTCAGGGAGGACTCATAAAGCAAGGTAATCCCAAGACGAGGCGCAAGGACAGCAGCGGCGCAAGACTGGCGAAGTTGGCGAAGGTAAGGGAGGAAGAGGAGAAAAAGAAGAGGACGAGGCGGAGGAGGAAAAATTAAGAGGTGGAAAAAAGGAGGAGGAGGAAAAAGAGAAGAACAAGAGGAGGGGACGGGGTACAGTAGGAGGAGGAGGAGGAAGAAACAAAGAAGATTGAGAAAAGGAGGATTAGGAAGAGGAGGCGCCGGAGGAGAGAACGGGAAAGGAACAGGAAGAGAAGGAGAAAGAGGAGGAAGAAGAAACACAGAAGATTGAGAAAAGGAGGATTAGGAAGAGGAGGCGCCGGAGGAGAGAGAACGAGAAAGGAACAGGAGAAGAAGGAGGAGGAGGAGGAAGATAGGGCGTGTTGAAGCCCACAGAGGGAAGGTAGACTAGGCGGGGAGGGAGAGGACCCCGAGGCCAGAGCCGGAAAGAGGAAGTTTAATGCACCTCCACAAGTCCTCTTCTCGGTGTGATCTGAGGAGCCAAGTCTAGGAAAGTTCCCTCTCCAAGTTGGCCCCGAGTTCAACCGTCGATCAGGGTAGTTGGGGGCTGATCCAAGGGGCCCCTACATGACCTGCCCATCCGCCCTCGAATTTCACCAGACGGAACAACGCCATTCTACAGCCTTTTCCTCCCCTCTAGAAGCTGCCTCCATGCGTTATTTCACCCCAAGTTAGCGGTGTTTGCAGACCTGTGCCGTTTTGTATCTCTGTAAGGGTTTAGTTAAAGTAATGAAAGCACTCGGCGTTAGCGTGGCCACAGGAAGGCTTCAGGATGGCGCGAGGAGCAGGGTTGTGGGCGTTCATAAGGAGCGGTGTGGTCGTGAGGGGAAGCAGAACCCGGCGCTGAATAGAGAGGAAACAAAGGTAAAGGAGAGAAACGAGAGACCGTAAAGGAAGTTGGAGGTGGGGCGAGAGGTGCCTGGCCGAGGGAAGGCAGATCGTAACATTGACTCCGCGAGGGAAAACAAGAAGACTCGTAGAGATGGAAGCCGCGGGGCCAGGCGAGGGGCGCGAGGCTGCTTCCCACCGCAGGATTTACTCGTGGCTCGGCGGCTCCTGCTGGGGAGGGGAGGCGGCTCGTAAAGTAGAGTGAGGCTCGTAGCTGGAGGCCGCCATGTACGGGAGGCGGCAGGGCTGCAGCGCGACGGGGACCCAGTGAGCTTTTTATGGTCAGCCGGATATTACTCGGCCATCATCCTCGCCTCGACTCCCTTTCCTCTGCCTCCGCCTTCTCCGTCGCCTTGTTCTCTCTTTCTCCTCCTTGTTTTCTCTTTTCCCTTCCTTGTTCTCCTTTCCCTTCCTTGTTCTCCTTTCCCTTCCTTGTTCTCCTTTCTCCTCCTTGTTCTCCTTTTCTTTCCTTGTTCTCCTTTCCCTTCCTTGTTCTCCTTTCTCCTCCTTGTTCTCCTTTTCTTTCCTTGTTCTCCTTTCTCCTTGTTCTGTCTTTCTCCTCCTTGTTCTTCTTTCCCTTGCTTGTTCTCCTTTCCCTTCCTTGTTCTCTCTTTCTCCACTGTGTTCTCCTTTCCCTTCCTTGTTCTCCTTTCTCCTCCTTGTTCTCTTTTCCCTTCCTTGTTCTCCGTTCTCCTTGTTCTCTCTTTCTCCTCTGTGTTCTCCTTTCTTTTCCTTATTCTCCTTTCTCATCTCTTCCTCTTCCTTTCTTTTCTTTGTTTTTCTTTGTCTTCCTCGTCTTTCTTTATCATTCGTTCTCCTTTCCCTTCCTTGTTCTCCTTTCTCCTTGTTCTCTCTTTCTCCTCTGTGTTCTCCTTTCTTTTCCTTGTTCTGCTTTCTCATTTCTTCCTCTTCCTTTCTTTTCATTGTTTTTCTTTGTCTTCCTCGTCTTTCTTTATCATTTGTTCTCCTTTCCCTCCCTTGTTCTTCTCTTGTTCTTTTTCTTACTTGTTCTCCTTTTTCCTCCTTGTTCTCCTTTCTCCTCCTTGTTCTCTTGTCTTCTTGTTCTTACTTTTCTTCCTTGTTCTCCTGTATATTCTTTACTCTCCCTACCTTGTTTCCCTTTCTCTCCCTTGTTCTTCTTTTTCCTCCTTGTTCTTATTTCTCTTCCTTGTTCTCCTCTTTATAGTTTACTCTCCCTACCTTGTTATCCTTTCTCCTACTTGTTCTATTTTCGCTTGTTCTTCATTTCGTCGCCTCTTCCACCGCCTTGTTTTACTATTTCATAAATGTTCTGAAACTGCTGCTTCTGCCCTTCCTTCGTCGTCTCCTTGTTTTTTCGTTTTCCCTTCTCTTTTTATTATCCGATCTACTCCTTATTTTATTTTCCTATATTCTCTTTGTTTCTTCTCTAACTCCCCTTTTTCTAATCCTATTTTCCTCCTCTTTCTCTTCCTTCCCACCTCGTCTTCATCACCGCTCTCTTCTTTTTTTCTTCCTTATTCTTAACCATCGTCTCCATTTTCGCTTGTCCTCATACGTTTCATTTTCCTCAGTGTATAATTGTGTTGTTTTCTCAGATGTTGTTAGTGATGTTGATGCTGTTGTTGTTGTCTTCGTGGCTACGTAAACATCATCTCCCTAGGCTCATATTATCTTCCTCCTCTTTCTTCTCCTTCTTTTCCTTACCCATCCTTCACCTCCTCCTCCTCCTCCTCCTCCTCCTCCTCCTCTTTTTCGCGCTCCTCCAGGCACGTTCAGCGTCTCCACGGCCTCGGAATTATACGGAGCTTATTAACAGGAGCCGCCGCTGCGCGCTCTTTTCTGCATAATTACGATGGGCCTAAGCAAGAGTCTGCCGATACTCCTCCCGGGCGGAAAAAGTGCGCAGAATTTTACTCAATACTAATTTTGGATTCATTGTATATTACGTTGTCTGGTGAGGAGGAGGAGGAGAAGAAAGAGGAGAAGGAGGAGGAGGAGGAGGAGGAAGATTTTTTGGTTTGCGTGTGCGTGCGCGTGTGTGTGTGTGCGTGTGTTTGGGGGTGGGTGAGGATGGGGGCGAGATGTGTGTGTGTTTTTCATTATATTATTTTTTTTTTCACTTTCCTATTTTGTCGTGCAGATGTTCGTCTCTCCTTTTAAGCTAATTACCTGCGGGTGAGCGAGTGATTAAAACCCTTCTCCTTAATTACAGGTGAGCGGACATCGAGCCAGCCCGGCCAGGTGCGCGTGAGTGATCCCAGACGAGGCCGTTCCCTTCACTTTCATTTTCATTTTCCCTCTTCATGATGCGTCTTATTCACTGTTCCTATTCACTATTATCTCTTGTCTTCTTATTTATTATCTATTATTATTTACTTGTCATCATTCATTCTTACTGTTGCTCCTTATTGCTATCCATTATTCATTTTATTCATCATACTCTCCTATCTACTCATTTTTATTCCTGTTTCTATTAATTATTTTCTCTTGTGTTTTTATGTCTATTCATTATTATCTTTTTCTTATGTTCATTCTTCTTCTTATTATTTATTATTACTGTTGTCTCATTCTTATCCATTCTTCATATTATTCCTCATACTTATCTGTTCTTATTTATCGTGTTCTTATTCACTATTCGCTCTAATCTTCTTATTTTTATCCTTTATTGTATCTTACCTTCTTATTCATGTTCTTTATTCTTTACTATTATCTCTTATTCTATCCGTTATTCACATTATTCATCCCACTGTCTTTCTTATTCATTCATCTTGTGTATTATTCCTTAGCGTGAGTGAGAGTGAAAGCATGATATCTCCGTGAAGGCAGGTTTTTGGCGCCCCAGGTAAGCGAGAGTGTACCTACGAGCGTGCCGGCTACCTGTTGCGCCCGCGTTAATTACTGAGGCACCTTTGTTATGCCCCGTAGAGGGAGAATGTGCAGTGTACTTATTCTTTGTTTCTCTCTCTTTTTCCGGCAAACAGAAGCTTCCATTCGTTTGTTGTCTTGTTGGTCTTGTGTTTAAAGCGTCGAGTGGGTGTGTTTGTGTGTTTGTGTTTGCTGTGCTGGGATGTTTTGTGTTTGTTTGTGTTTATGGTGTGTGTGTGTGTGTGTGTGTGTGTGTGTGTGTGTGTGTGTGTGTGTGTGTGTGTGTGTATGTTTGCTACGCTGTGTTGTTTTGTATTTGTTTGTTTGTGTGTGTGTGTGTGTGTGTGTGTGTGTGTGTGTGTGTGTGTGTGTGTGTGTGTGTTATCTAAATCATCAGTCACTTATTTGTTTTGTTATTTGTCTTTTTTTCTTTTCTTTTTTTTCCTGCGTGACACCTTTCCTTGCTCACAGTTGATCGTCTTTTTCTTCTTTTTTTTTTTACGCTTTTACTGTTGACGTTTTCTATCCACACACACACACACGGTGGCTGAATCGACAGAGTAACACCACCGCGTTCAGGAGGACGCGAGTTCAATCCCCGCCCGGTGCCACCAAGCTGGGATTTTTCAGCCGCCGCCGAGTGGCTTAAAACTACCCACATGCTGTCCAGAAGGCCACCTATCAACCCGGACTCTAGATTCTAGGATTAAAGATGAGCTCCGGGAGGCCAGCATGAGCCAATGCAAGATGGCGCCACTATAAACACTCGCCTGCGCCAGAACGGGCTGGGCCGGGAAAAAGCCTACCGGCGCTATAGGCCGCGACGTAAAACACACACACACACACACACACTTGCCATGTTATGTTTTTTGTTTTGTTTTTTCATAGTCCTCCATTTTTTCTTTCCCTTCTCATCCGCTTTTTTTTTTCGTTTTATATGATTATTTCGTATTGTTATTTTTTACATCCCTGCTTTTTTTTTCTTCTTTTTACGTCACCTGTTGTTTGTGTTGTTCTGTGCATGTTTTTTTTTTTGTCCTTTTTACACCTTTTTTTGTTAATTTCCTCTCTCTCTCTCTCTCTCTCTCTCTCTCTCTCTCTCTCTCTCTCTCTCTCTCTCTCTCTCTCTCTCTCTCTCTCTCTCTCTCTCTCTCTCTCTCTCGCTCAAATATTCCTTCATCCGAGAAAATGTTTAATCAGCACTTGAGTCACGCGACAACTGCCAATCAGAACAGACGATCGGAGGAAGGAGAGAGAGGCGGAGGAAACGGAGAGAAGAGACGAGGAGACGAAGGGTGGAGAGGTGAGGTGGAGGAGACGAAGGGAAGAACGTTGTGTTGGTGGCTGTGAGGAAGAAGAGGGAGAGGTTGAGAGGAGTGTGCAGGAGGAGGTGGAGGAGGAAGGAAAAGAAGAGGAAGGAAAAGAAGATGAAGGAGACGGAAGGAAGGTTGTGATGGCTGTTAGGGAAGGGTGGATGAGAGAAGTTGAGGAAAACAATGAAGGAGAGAGAGAGAGAGAGAGAGAGAGACCCTACCCTCAGGCGGCCTCGAGAAAGAGAAAACAACTCTTGCTAAATTTAGACACAAGCAGCTCGCCACTCACCATTCTTTGCATTCAGCGCTCATAACCAGCTCGACGGGCAAGGTCACATACCACCACCTCCCCCTCATCCTCATCCTCCTCCTCAAATTCACCTTTTTCTTCTACACTTCACCCTCTTAAGTACCGATTTTTTCCCCCTTTTTATGTCTTTTCATGCCATTCTATCGTCAGTTTTCCTCTCCTTCCTCTTTTTTCCTCTCCAGCCTCTCTCTCTCGCCATCAGGAAGTGTGTCATGGCGTCGTTGATTATTTATTTTATTTTATTTTATTTTTTTATTTTATTTGCGCGAGTCCGTCAGCAAGTGAATCCGTCCTGAGGTGTGGCTTAAGTTCGTGTCTTTCCTTTCCGTCTGAAGGAGTCACAAGCGTTGACTCTTTTTTCCGTGAGTCAATCAGTGGGAGTCAGTCAGTTCCCGTCGCTCTCTCTCTCTCTCTTGTTCTCTCGCAGAAGTATTGAGAACGGTTGGTGGTAAGGAAAATAAGGAGGGTATCAGGACACCTCTCACCCGAAATTGATCCCTCTTTCGGCCACCTCTTTGGATTCTTTTTAGGAGCAGCGAGTAGCGGGCTTTTTTTTTATTATTGTTTCCTTTTTTGTGCCCTTGAGCTGTCTCCTTTGTTGTAAAAAAAAAAAAATCACCTTGCATCCTTCATTCATTCGCTCCATTATTAATATTAACCTGCACTAAAGATACCTGGATTATCGTTCCTCCTTCTGTGGGCCCCCGTCAGCTGTGTTGTGTGTCATCCCCTAGCTGCCCCTCAAGTATTCTCCCCTCCTCCCTAGCCCTCTCCCACCCCGTTATTTTCCCATTGCCCCTCGACAGTGTCTTATGCTCCATTCTTTGTCTCCGTCTCACTCCTTCCTTTCTTGCTTCTCCGCCTCCCTTCTTCTTACCCTCCTTACTCCCTGCCCCGTCCCGCCCCGCCCGCCCAGTTCTTCCTTCCCCTTCCCTGCTGCCGGGTGATAGTATCCTTTCCTTTGCTCCATTCCCTGCCTCGCTGCCTCCCTCCATCCCTCCCTCCCTCCCCGTCGTTATTTCCTCCGCGCCGTGATAGTGTCGGGACGGACTGATAAAGCCAATCTGCGATGGGCGAATTATCGAGTATTTTACTTAATTAATTCCCCTTCTCACAAATTACCTTGTTTATTGGTGAAACCTGATAATTAAAGTGATTAATTTCCCTTTGGAATTAAACAGTGTTCAGAATAAAACATTAAAACATGTTCAGTCAGCTGGAAATCACTAATTACACATTGAGATTCAGGATGGAAAAAGCTTCTGCACTGAGCAAAATAAAGATTTAATTTTGATGGCGCCGACTAAAAAAGTTCCCTTAACTTTATCTTTAAATTATCATAATGCTTATTGGCCGGGACCTGAATAACGGAGTCCAGATAATTAGGATCGAGGAGGGGAGGGGAGGGGAGGGGAGAGGGAAGGAGAAGGAAGGGGATGGGAGAGCAGGGAGAAGGCGCAGATTCCATAAGGGGAGTCTGCATTAGGCATGGAGTGCTGGCGGTGTGCTGGGAAGGGGGTGAGCACTGGAGGCTTGGCACGCAGAAGGGCAGGTTGGGAGAAGAGGGTGAAGGGAGGCTGAGGCTGAGGAACGGGAGGGAAGCGGTGACAGGCGTAGCTGGTGTCGACGAAGGAAATGGGAACAAGGTAAAGGAAAGTTGAGTCTGCGAGAGGCAAGTAAGGGAGACAGTATAGAGGTGTTTGTCACTGTTTGATGCTGAGAAGGGAGAGAACCATGTAACGACTGGCTGATCGTGGGTAGCTTAGGCCGAGGTAGAAAATGTGCGATATAGGCCTACTTGTGGGTGGGGAAGAAAGGGATGCGTAATAGCGTAGAATTTCAGATGATTATAATTATGTAGTAATGGTGATGGGGAAAGTGGAGAGTTGAGATTAACGATAGAATAATGGAGAGAGTTAGAAGAGATAGAGAGGGTAGTGGAGGAGAGGGGACCTGGAAATGGGAAAGAGAAATATGAGAAGTGTTAGAGGCGAGCTAAGATAGTGGAAGGGATGTCGGCTGCGGTAGTTAAGAGGGAGCGAGGTTTGATAAAGAAAAGGAGAGAGAGAGAGAGAGGATACAGAACTCTAAAGAACTCATTATGGCCCAAGTTTTGTCTCTATCTCGCCCCGCCATCACGTTAGTTAAATGAGTTACTTGTATAGCGGAGCCGCCCCATGTGTGTGTGTGAGTGTGAGTGTGTGTGTGAGAGAGAGAGAGAGAGAGAGAGAGAGAGAGAACTAGTCACGCATCTCAGATTACGGGGCAGAAAAATAATAATCATGCTCGTCTTCTCTCGGAACGTTTTTTCTGCGCCAACTTTCTTTAGCAGGACGTTTCCCCGCGCCGCCAGTCTCCCGTGTGTAAAAAGAGGCGCGTCTCATCACGGCTGATGTAATTGAACTAGGCTACGGCAGGTTGGCCTCACTCACGTCCCGGGCTGAGAGAGAGAGAGAGAGAGAGAGAGAGAGAGAGAGAGCAACACTCCCAATGGCGCCCCACACTCACTCCTCACCACTCACGCCTCCTCTCTCTTTCCTTACTACCCACGCCTCCTTCTTCGCATGTGTCTGAGCCAAAAAAAATTCCTACCCACAGAGAGAGAGAGAGAGAGAGAGAGAGAGAGAGAGCACAAAATACCTTCGATATATGTACGTAACACGCTTATCCCTCCTCATTCCTCCCCCCCTCCCCCCCTCCCTTAAAGTCCCTCCACATCTCATATGCACAGCTGTCCACGCGAGGGAGGAGGAGGTCAGGGAGGGTGGACTGAGATAAGGTGGAGAGGAGCGAAGTAGACAAGATGGAGAGAAAGGAAACGTGTGTGTGTGTGTGTGTGTGTGTGTGTGTGTGTGTGTGTGTGTGTGTGTGTGTGTGTGTGTGTGTGTGTGTGTGTATGTATGTGTGTGTGTGTGTGTGTGTGTGTGTGTGTGTGTGTGTGTGTGTGTGTTTTATTGATTGCTTTGATTGATGGCCACTCTTTTCTCCCGTCCAATTATATTCTGAAGCTTGTATACACTTGCTTACACACACACACACACACACACACACACACACGAGTGAGTGACAGGAAGGCCCAGGGCGTCTTGAATCACAAACAGAGGATCATAAAGCCTCGACCACCGCCGGCATAATCCAATACAACCATCCTTCTCTCTCTCTCTCTCTCTCTCGCTTGTAGATTGTATTGTTTCCTTAATAATTGTATCGTTGTTTCATCTTTCTCTTTCCTATATAATTACTCAGATTCTTCCCTCGGTTATTTAATTTATGTGATGTATTTTGGGTGACTATCAATATATGTGTGTTTGTGTGTGTGTGTGTGTGTGTGTGTGTGTGTGTGTGTGTGTGTGTGTGTGTGTGTGTGTGGTGGCAGCAAGGAAGGCTCTGGTAACATTATTCTCTTCAATGATGCGTCACACTCCCATGACTCATGACTCATCTTACACCCACGAACATCTCAGTGTACCTGATCTTTGTCTTTTTGTTTCTTTTACTCTGACAACCTTTCTCTCCACTGTCTCTTTTCTCCTCCATTATAACTCCCAGTAGTCTCACTTTCCCTCCGTATTTTCCTCCACCTTTCTTTCTCTTTCCTCTACCTAATGACCCCTATGCACCACCGCCTCCCTCCTTCCCTCCCTCGCATGGCACCCAACACTTTCCAAACGACCCGACAAGCAGCAGCAGGAGGTCTCATATGCGTGGACAGGTCGCGAGGGAAACAATGGTGGATTAGCGAAGTTTCATGACCCGGCTCAGTTTTCTCTCGTCGCTACTCGAGTTCGGGATAAGCGCGGGAGTTAGCAATGCAAATTCTCCCGCCGGTGCCCCTCTCAGCGTTTCCCGAGCCATTCCCCCTTGCAATGAACAGCAGTCAAGCCGCCCTCGCTCTCTGCTGAACTCACATCAACTCGCCGCACTACTAACTCGATCTCGCCCTAGTACAACCACCCCGTCACTTCAACTCACCCTCCCCTTCTGATGTTGAGAGAGAGCGAGTTCGTATGAGGGGTGTATTTGTACTGAGCCGAGTTCGAAATAGCACAAGGGGAGTAGCCGCGAGAGATTGCTTGAGGAGTGGATCTCGCCCCAATACAACCACCTCGTCACATGGTGTTGAGAGTGCGAGTTCGTATGAGGGGCGACATCGAAGTAGCGGAAGGCGAGTGAGTAGCCGTGAGAGGTTGCTTACTGAGGAGGACGAGATCACCAGTACCACGGCTTAACTAGTGATGTCCTCCCTCTCCCTCTGCTAGTAATAGGTTGCTTGAGGAGGACCTAATCACCTGTTCCGCGGCTCTCCTAGTGTCGGCCGCTCACTCCCTGCGCTCGTGTGCCTTGACTGACTAGTGGAGGGGCACCGAGGCGTCTAGTGCGGGATAATCAGACGAGAAGGCCCACACACAGATTAGAGCTGTGATCAAAGGGGAGGTTTTAATGATATGCCGCCACGGGTAACTTTGTAGAGTGTGTGTGTGTGTGTGGGGGGGGGGAGAGAGAGAGAGAGAGAGAGAGAGAGAAAAAAAAAAATTAGCATGTTCAGCCGACTCAAACATAACCTCACGCCGTTCAACACGTTATCGCGCCTCCCAAACGTCCCCATCATCTGCTGCCTTCTCCTCCTTCTCCTCCTCCTCCTCCTCCTCCTCCTCCTTTCATACATATCCTACTGGTGTCTCCTTCTTTCCTCTCTTGTGTCCATTGCAGTCTCGTATATTATTCCTATTCCTGTATGTATTTTTTCCTTATATTCACATTTGGTATACGTATGGAATCAAGGTTTGTGGTACGCTGAGGTTCATTTTCGAGGTGTAGTTTTATCCAGGACTGAGCCAAGCGGTCGATTTTAATAATAAGAGAAGTTTCTGGCCGTCTTTCCCTCCCTCCCTCCCTCCCTCTCTCCCTTCCTCCTTCCCTTCCTCTGCATCCTTTTCCGCTTCTCGACTTTCCCACTTATTCATTTCTTATGTTTCCTTCGCTGTCTCGTTCCTTCCTTTGGTGGCCTCGCAACTGCCCTCAAATTCTCCTTGCTATACCCCTTACACCCTGTTCCGTGGTTTCTCTCTCTCTCTCTCTCTCTCTCTCTCTCTCTCTCTCTCTCTCTCTCTCTTACACACACACACACACACACACACACACACACACACATTACAGCCCCTTCCCCCTCCTCCTCCTCTTTCTCCTCCTCCTCCTCCTCCTCCTCCTCCTCCTCCTCCTCCTCCTCCTCCTTCGCTGTCTTCTTACTTTGCAATCCATCTCCACAAGCAGTCATTTTCCTCTCACATCAAGTTTCCAATCATAGTCTTTCCCACTTTTCCTCCACCTCTTGCCCCTCCCCCTTCCTCCAGTCCCTTCCTCCCTCACCCTTTTTCCTCGGTTTTTCCCAGTTTTCTTTATCCTCTTCCTTCTTTCTGCTCCCTCCTCCATCTTCTGTTTAGTCTACTTTTCCATCCACTCCTTTTTCCCCCTTCCATTTAGTTTTCCGCCCTTACAGGTAGGCCTACTGTCTTCCCATCCATTCCTCCTTTCGCTATCCTCATTCTCTCCTCATTCATCCCTTTCTTTAGTTCTTCTCACTTCTCTTATCTTCTTTCTCCTTTTTTTTCCTTCCTCCACCCTTTATCTCCTCCTCTCCATCCATTCATCTCTCCCTTTCCTCCTTTCGCTACCTTCATTTTTTCCTCACTCCTCCCTTTTTTTAAAATTTTTCCCCACTTCTCTTTATCTTCTTTCTCCCTTCTTTTCCTTCCTCCACCCTTTATCTCCTCCTCTCCATCAATTCCTTCTCCCCCTTTCCTCTACTTCTTCCCTTCCCTTCTCCTATAATTCCTTCCCCTTCTGTCTCTCTCCGGCATATGACCACATATATTGCGCCGACTAAACGAAACTTTCCCTCTACTTCTTCCCCTCCCATACCTTCAGCCTTTCCTCAGTTATCCCTTCGTTTAGTCTTCTTCACTTCTCTCTGTCTCCCTTCTTTACCATCAGCCTCTCCTCTCCTCCTCTCCGGTATTTGAGGCATTTGACCAGTCGTTACAAAATGGTGTCTCTTCCCACGATTTCACTAAGCCCTCTAGCGGTCAGCGGCCTGCCTGTCTGTGTGTATGTCTGTCTGTCTGTTTGTCTGTCTGCCTGTCTGTCTGTCTGTTTGTCTGTCTGCCTGCCTGTCTATCTGTTTGTCTGTCTGCCTGCCTGTCTGTTTGTCTGTCTGTCTGCCTGTCTGTCTGTTTGTCTGTCTGTTTACCCGCCCGTCGTCTGATCACTTCCGCTCGAAACTTTCTTTTCTTTTTTTTCATTGACTTTTTAACAAACGTTTCTTTGTATTCTTATTTTCTTCCGTCATGTATTTTTTTTACTCTTTTTTGGTCTCATGATTTTTTTTCTTTTTTTGGTCTATGTATTTCTTTTTTTTTTCCGCCCTGTCGCCTCTGATCCCTTCCGCACCGCTTCGTTTTTTTCCTCTCTACAAAGTGACGCTTAAGGACACTCATTCCTGGTGCCTTTTTTCATATATTTCCTCCATCTCTTTTTAAAGCTTGCAGCAAACATTTATTTTTTTTCAACTCCAATTAAGGGGAATTGAAAATGTTCATATTCCCGTGTTCTTCACATAAGCTTAATTTTTTTTCCCATTAGTTTGTTCAAGTGGTGTTTTTTTTTAAGTTTTTCATTCTCTCTCTACCATTCTGTGTTTATTTGTTTATATATTAATTATGCTATATATCTTATCGCCTCAGATCGATATAAGTATGCCTTCACTTACCCACTTCTTCATAAACTCGTCTCATTCATTTGTTTTCATTTATTTTCCTTTCCTTTTTTCCTTTATTTTTCTTCTTATTTAACGGATTTTTTAATATTCGTCTTTCGATGATCTTCACATTAGCTTTATTTTTATTTATTTTTTATTTTTTTGCTCGTGCACGTGTTGTTTTCTTTTCTTTATATTTCTCTTTTTACCTTTTTTTGTACGTTCGTCTTCATATTAATTAGTCTATATACCCTATCCCCTCGGGTGGACACTAATCTGCTTTTTTCGCTCGCCTTTTTCTTCATAAACTCGTGTCATTTACTTGTTGCCATGTCGCCTCCTGCGCTGGTCTGTCATTCACCTCCTGCCTTGCCGCTCCTGGAAATCAACTAACGCACGATCTGTTTCTGCTCGACAACGAAATTACGGACATAAATTCACATCGCGTTCCCAGTACGACACAACTTTTTTGACTTACAAGTTCAGATTGCGTTTCACTCCCGAGATATTGACGGATGAGTCTGTCTCTGGAAAGGACGAGGCAGGAGCTGAGACAGACAGACAGACGGACGTATGGATGGACGGGAACATTGAGGCAGATTCACATATAGACTGCTGGACTGACAGGGGGACGGATGGGTGGGCAGACGCACGTATAACTAGATTTAAATGCCTGTAGCTGTCTGGGCATTGCATCATTCAGGTAGCCAACGCGGACAACACAGCCAGGTAGGGAAACAGACAGACGCAGACAGGTGAGGAGAGCACGGAGGTTGGTGGGGTGGAGTGTGTGTTCTTAGTTTTTTTTTGCGCGAGTTGTTATTTTAGTCTTGTTCTGGGAAGCGTTGTCATGGAGCTCAGGTAGTGATTCTTGAAGTGTTGTTGTTGTTGCTGTTGGATTTACCTGTGGACTGATTTATCTGTATATTTATTCATTTATTTAGTTGTCTGCATGTGGCTATCTCAGTGTTATTATTCATATTGTTACTACGTATTCAGTATTTGCAATTAAGTGTGTAAAGTTTGAATTTGGTAGTAACTTATTGGTAGAAACTTATTTGTTTATTTATTCACCTATTTATCTGTCTCTATTTCTCCGTGTTGTTATTCATTGTTATTATTATCATTACGTGTTAAGTACTTGCAATCACCTATATAAAGTTTGAATTTGAGTAGTAAATAAAATTAATCAATGATATGTGATAAGTATCCGGAATTTTGCTCAAACGCTGATTCTTTTTCTTTTCTTTTTTCATCTTACAAGAAGCATTTCCGTTCTGTGCAATATATGAGTCCGGGTCCTCTTGGCCGCGAACCCTCCCCGTGCCCCTCCTTCGCGCCTCCTTCACCCACACAATGCCTCGCCCACACCCCTCCCGCCTCCCCCCCAAGGAACTCCCCGCCACTCCTGCTTCACAACGCCCCATTCTGTCCCCGCGCCTCGCTCCCACACACCCGCCCTCTATCCCCGCCACAAAACCTTCTCAGTTACCTCCTCCCCCTCGACCCACTTTTTCTCTCCCCTTTTCTCCCTCTCTACCTACCTTGTTTCCTCCTCCTCCTCCTTCTCCTCCTTCACACAGTTATTATCCTTACCACAAGACCTCAGTTATTTCATCGCTCCCTCATCCTCAACCCACTTTTTTTTTCTTTACTTTCTCTCTCTATCTCCCTTGTTCCCTCCTCCTCCCCCTCCCCCTCCTCCTCCTCCTCCTCCTCCTCCTCCTCCTCCTGCGGGCTTCTCTGCTTCATGGGTCGCGAAATGAAGAGTTTGGGAGGACTTGTGTCTCCAGCCTCACAGAAAATTATTGTCTAGGTTCTGACTCCTCCTCTCTCTCCCTTCCATTTCCTTCTTTTCCTCCTTCTTTCTTCTGATTCTATACTACCCTTTCACTTAACCTCTCGTCTACCTCCTCTCTTTCCTTTCGTCTTCGTAATATTGTGTCTGGCTCATGACGTTTCCTCTCTTCTTTTCTTTCTAATTCTCTTCGCCAACCTCATCACTCCATTTCTCCTCTCTTTTAAAGCTTATCCTCTTTTAAACTCCACCTCCTCTTCCCTCCTCTCCTTTACATCCTAATGCTTCTGATTCTCAAACCCTTCACTCACTCCCTTTCATCTATTCCGTTCATCGTTTTTCTTACATATCTCTAACTTTGAACTCCATACTTTTTTTTCATTCTATCTCTCTCCTCGTCCCTCCTTTACACTCTTCCTCCTCCTGATGATCTACACTTTCACTTCATCCCTCTCTCTTTCTCTCTCTTTGGTTGGTCTGTCTCTTTCTAATTCTTCAACACATTCACTCATTCATTCTCCCACACCACTGTCCCTTTTCTTCCCCTCCACCTTTCTGCACTATCCTTCCTTGTTTTATTCCCTTCCTTTCTTCTTTCCTACCTCTACCCATGCACCCCATCCCCCTCTCTATTGGTTCTGCTCCCTTCCTCGAGGCCAGACGTCTTGCCCCAATTTCTGTGTTTTCCTCAGTCTGGTCTGCGTCTTGGTTCGCAGATATTCCTTCTTTGCTTATCGGCTTTCTACTTTCAATACCTCCCTTTTTTTCCTCGGTGGTTTCTGTTATTGTTACTCCTGTTGTTTCCATTTGTCTTCATTTTTTTCTCCAATGTGTTTTCCCTATTAAGGTTATTTCTGTTGTCTTCATTGATTTTCTTCATTTTCACTTTCTTTTACCTTATGTTTTTCTTTTCATCTTCTCCTCCTCCTCCGTCTCCTTCTTCATCTTCTTCTTCTTCTTCTTCTTCTTCTTCTTCTTCTTTTTCTTCCTCCTCCTCCTCCTCCTCCTCCTCCTTTTCCTCCTCCTCCTCCTCCTCCTCCTCCTCCTCCTCCTCCTCCTCCTCCTCCTCCTCCTCCTTCTTTTCCTCCTCCTCCTCCTCCTCTCTTCTTCCGCTTCGTCTCCTGCATAATTCTAAGACATACGTTTAGGTCATTCATTATTTAACTCCCATCATGAAATTCGTTCCTGCAAGTTCCTGATTAGTTTGTTTTCCTCTGATTACTTATTCATTAATATGCGAGCAAGATCAATGTACACGCGTTATTAGCATTGCATTTTGCTTTTTCATTTTTTTTCATTTGACAGTTGTTAAAGAAAAGATTTGAGAAGGGTTACCTAGTTCTCTCGTGTTGTGTTATTCTTTTTTTTTTCTTATTTCTTTTTTTTTTTCGTCCGTTTTATTTAGCGCGTTAAAAAAGATGTGACTGTTCCGCTCATGTTCTTTTGTTATCCTTATCTTTTTTCGTGTTATTTTGTTATTCCTCCTTATCTTGTAGTTTCTTTCTTTCCTATTCCTTCATTTCTTCATGGTTTTTTTCCCTCTTTGTTTTGTTTAGCGCGTAAAAAAACGGGTGTTCCTTTCATTTGTTTTTGTTATCCCTATTTTTTCCTGTTATTTTGTTATTCATCTTTGTCTTGTAGTTTATTTCTTTCCTATTCCTTCCTTTCTTCATGTTTTTTTCCATCTTTGTTTTGTTTAGCGTGTAAAAAAATGTCTGTTTCTCTCACGTTCATTTGTTAGCCTTCCTCTGTTTCCTTTCCTCCTTAACATCCTTTTCCTTCATTTTCAGTTTTTTTTTCCTTTTACGATTATTTCACGTATCCGGAGCCTTCCTTCCTTCCTTGGATTTGCATCGCCACCTCTTCTCTTTCTCTCCCTTCCCTTCCCCTCAGCCGCACATGCCTCTCCTCTCCTCCCCTCCTTTTCATTCCCTCTTTCCTCCCTCAGCTTTACTTTTCAATCCCCTCGCTCGCCTCTCCTCAATTTTGTTTCCCCTCACTTTATCTTCGTTACTTTCCTCCTCTTCAATACTCAATTCTCCTCTTCCTTGTCCACCTGTTTCTCCTCCCTATCCTCCTCCTCCTCCTCCTCCTTCTCCTCAAATCTCCCCTACGCTCCCTCGTTCCTTTCATCACTATTTCATTTTTTTTACCTTATTTAATAATCTCGTGCTTCCCTCCATCGCTTCCCTTTCCTTCCGCGGGTCAGTCTAGACGGGGCGGGGCAAGCAGGGAGGGAGGGAAGGAAGGAGGGTAGGGAACGGCAGAAGGGACGAGAGAGAGAGAGAGAGAGAGAGAGAGAGAGAGAGAGAGAGAGAGAGAGAGCGCGCGCGCGAGCTGGTGAAGTGAAAGGGAGAGGCGGAAGGGAAGCGCGGAAAGGAAGGGAAGGGTGACTGAGGAGCGACGAGAAAGGAAGGAGAGAGAGACGTAAACGTGAAAGCGAATGAGAGGAACACGTGGCAAGAATGGGAATCAGCGAGGAAAGGGAAGGAAAGAGAGGATCACGGAGGAGACAAAATGAAGAATGGAAATGAAAGGAAAGGCGAGGAAAGGAATAGTGATGTGGCTTGAAAAAAAAAGAAGAAACGAAAGGATGGAGGTTTATGATGAAAGGAAGAAAGGAAGCACATAGGGAAAAAAATGAGGTTATATTAAAAAAAATAGGAAACATAATTAGTGAGAAAAAGAAGATACCGAATTAATTAAGCGAAAGGAAAGTAGAGAAGTAGAAGAAACACGAAAAGATAAAAGTTTGTATTGAAAAAAAGGAAGCACATAGGAAAAAATAGGTTGTATTAAGAGGAAACAAACAGTGAAAATGAAGATCGTGAAATGAATTAAAGGAAAATGAAAGTATATGAGTAAAAGAAACACTAAGGGATGGAAGTTTGATGAAAGGAAGGGAGCACATAGCAAAAAAAAAAAAGCAATATTAAGAAATGAGGAAACGGAGAGAGAGAAAAAGGGAAATAAATAGAAGGGAAAGGAAAGCAAGTATGACCAGAGGAAGGATCGAAAGTGGGACGTAGGAGTGGAGGAGACGCAGGCATGGAGTGTGTGTGTGTGTGTGTGTGTGTGTGTGTGTGTGTGTGTGTCTTCCTCGAACACTCGCATCCCTGTGTTGGCTGCACCTGACCCCAATACAGTTCACTCAACCTCTCCTATTGGTCCCTTCTCTCTCTCTCTCTCTCTCTCTCTCTCTCTCTCTCTCTCTCTCTCTCTCTCTCTCTCTCTCTCTCTCTCCATTTTTTCTATTTTTCCTGTCATATTCTTCGTCAAATTATGTATTTATGTTTTATTTTTTCCTCCCTCTCACATTTTCATCTCTTGCTCATTTTTTTTTCAATATCCATCATTCTGCATATCCGTTTATTTATGCGCATTGCTCTCTCTCTCTCTCTCTCTCTCTCTCTCTCTCTCTCTCTCTCTCTCTCTCTCTCTCATATACTTCCTGCCGCGGTCGTATTTCAATATATGTTTTCTGTTTCCGTTACACACACACACACACACACACACACACACACACACACACACACACACATTGTTCGCCCCAATACTATTCACCCCCCCCCTTTCACCCCCCCCCCCACCCTCTTTAGTGAATGTATAAACTACTGTATAAACTCCCCTTCCCTCCTCCCTCCCTATCCCTTCCTTCCCTCCCTTCCCCCTCCTTCCCCTTCCCTTCCCCTTCCCTTCCCCTCCCTTCCCCTCCCCTCCTCTCCCCCCTTCCCCCACCTTGTTCATTCACCCTCTTCACTATTGACTGCTTCCCCCTCCCTCCTTTCCTCCCTTCTCTCCCTTCCTCCCTCCCTCTCTTCTCAACTGCATTTCTCTCCACCACCACCATCACCACAATCACCACCACCACCACCACCACCACCACCATCACAATCACCACCACCACCACCACCACCACCACATTGCTGAAAAAGAATGATGGATCACCATAATGGATTGACAGGAACCCATTATGATCAGCCTTTCTGTTTTTTTTTCTTCTCTCTCTCTCTCTCTCTCTCTCTCTCTCTCTCTCTCTCTCTCTCTCTCTCTCTCTCTCTCTCTCTCTCTCTCTCTCTCTCTCTCTCTCTCGTTTTTTCTTGTCATATATCTCAAAAAAATTATTCAGGATGTTTCTCTAATTTGGGTTTTCCATTGTTTTTTATAATTTTTTTATATTTCCAATTTTCATCAGTCTATATATCCGTTTATTCTCTCTCTCTCTCTCTCTCTCTCTCTCTCTCTCTCTCTCTCTCTCTCTCTCTCTCTCTCTCTCTCTCTCTCTCTCTCTCTCTCTCTCTCTCTCTCTCTCTCTCTCTCTCTCTCTCTCTCTCTCTCTCTCCTTCCAGTATCCTCGTGCCCCGCGGTATCGCACGGCGTGAACCCAGTGTTAATATTTAAAGGGGAATTTGATTAATGGCACCACGAGACGCAAGGAGACCAAGAGAGACCCGCGACAGCACGCGTCTGGCTGGCGGCCGCGGCTCGGCTCCTTGCCTTGCTTGCCCTGCGTCTGTGTCCTGTTTTTCCTTAGTGAATTATTTATTTCTGCCGCCGCTGTACACACAAGAACAGGTTTGCGGGAGACCTCATTTTCATTCTGGTTAAGGCAGCACTTGTTTCCGCCGCTGTTCTCTCCCGCTGGTGATGTTGCAGCCTACTATTAATTTCAAAAATGAAGAAAACTAATGATAACAATGATGATGATAATCATTATGATAATAATAATAATAATAATAATAATAATAATAATAATAATAATAATAATAATAATAATAATAATAATAATAATAATAATAATAATAATAATAATAATAATAATAATGCTGTTCTGACTTCTGTAATTAGAATGAAAATAATGTTACTGATATTATTGCTTGAATTGGTGCCACTAATGATGACAATAATAATAATGATATTATAATAATAATAATAATAATAATAATAATAATAATAATAATAATAATAATAATAATAATAATAATTGTTATTATACTACTGATATTACTAATATTACTATTACCATCATCATCATTGTTATCACCATCATCAAATCACCATCATCATCAACAACAACAAAAAAAAGAACACGGTAAGGCTCCCCTCCGTGGCGGCGGCGGCCCCGGCCGATCAGCCGGGCGGCTCAGGTTCCAGGTGAATAATGGCAAATCAATATCGACACGGAGCCGGGCGGCGAGAACTGCAGTTTTTTAATCAATGCTCAATTGCTGGGTTGAGACTTTTGTCAATAATTATCCTCACGAGTATCGGGGCAGCGAGGGATCAGGTGGTCAGTTTACCTGCTCGACAACACCTGTCCGAAACGTGTTCCGTCCTTTGTTTGTTGGCTTGTTTACGGCGGCTCTCGCCCTGCACGGCCCGGCACAGAAAATAGTTACCGTTCTTTGCGTACACTTGACTAAAGGAATGAAGGCGACTCATTATGATTTGTTTAAAGGACTATTTGTAAAGACACATTCCTGTTTGTTTATCGGGTTGTGCAGCGCCACTCACGACTAACTCATCTCTTTATTGAAGCTCATTGATGCTCTCCTTTGCTTACAACTGTTTGCGCACACTTGGTCAAAGGCGCGTAAGGACTCATTACAATTGTGTTCCTGACGGTCAGCGGATCTCTTTCCACCTGCACGAACACAAAAGTCTTTTGATTGCAATCACGGAACAGAAAGTAAACATTTTTCAACATATAGAATAATGTTTCAGGAAAACGAGGAGTCGTAAATGAAGTTGTTCGAGTTCCAGTGCATACCAATGTTGCCTGTGAATTCTAACCTGTCAGTATTTTTGTCATCCGCGTCGAGGTGCAGCCGAATGAAAAAAAAATGGAAATGCTTTATATGCGCGGCTGTCCCGTTCACACAGGCAGGAAAATAAAAGAGCGCCTCCCTCCCCCATCTCTCCCTGTGCACTCCAACCCTCCATTATTCACACTAATATTCGCACTTACATCGATGTAAATTAATCTGTGTGTGTACCTATATGCATAACAACCAACATATACAGTGAATATATCAGTAAACAGCCTCTCCGAAAATATCACCTTACACTGAATTTGCATAAATATTGGGCTTGGAAATAATAATGGTAATAACAATGGTACGTGAAAACATGGCACAGTTCAATGCCTCTGTATTTTAAGCACATTATCCGGGGGTTAGTATCAGGTGGCCGGGCGTCTCGGAAAATGGCCTCTCCTGCACCATGGCAGAGAGAGGAAATTAGCTCGGAGGGGGAAACATATTGGCCGGCAGTCACCCAAAGTTGGTTTATCCGTCAATTAGCTAGTTCATGTGAGTTGTGGGGGCGCGGGCGGGGACGAGTGGAGGTGAGGGGAGACGGGGGAAGCAGGCAAGGGAACTCTGCACCAGGACGGGAAAGAAGAAGTGAGGTGAGAAGAGTGTGAGGAGGAGAGTATGAAGACTGTACAACCGACAAGAGGTGAAGCAAACAAGAAGGAGGGGAGGAGGGAAGGGCAAGTGAGGGAGCTTCGGGAGAGGACGTATAAGGGAGGAGAGAGGGAGGATGGGAAGAGTGAGGAGGGGAAAAAGGGAAGAAGGGAAGGAAAATGTGCGAGAGACAAGAAGTGAAGTGAACAAGTATACATAAATTTCCATCATGTTTTGAAGGTCTGAATCTAAAACGAATAGGAGGGGGAGGAGGAGGAGGGCGGCGCATAGGAGACTCTAAGGGGAGGTCCACAGGGGAATAATGGAGAGAGGAGGAGAGTCGCCACGCTTGCCTTAGTACGAGTGGCAAAGTAATTGGTGGCGCCGAGATGGATGGGGGCAGCAGAAGGACCCACACTGCACCGCCTTCCCACCAGTCCAGGGGCGCCGCTCCCCCTAATACCCACTTTTAGCCGGCGATTAAGTAAACAAAGGAGTTCATCTTGTCATCCCGAGCTCCGAAACGATACACACATTTAGAACAATTCCAGACTCGCTCGGCGGAGGCAAGTCGCTGTCCGAAATTGGATGTTAAGATTGTGCCTCTCAAATAGGAAATTGCCTTTTGTTTGGGCGCGAGAAGGCGCAGGAGAATGAATAGCCGACTGATACCAGAGCCGAGGCAGGAGGAGGGGGGGAAGGGGAAAGAGAAGGAGGAGAAATTGGAGGAAGGAGAGAGAGTGGACGACGAGGAGAAGGTGTACAATGAACGGGAGGAGGAGGAAGAGGAGAAGGAAGAAGGGGAAAGTGGACGCCCAGAAGAGAAGAGGAACGAGGAAATAGAGAAAGAGGAGGAGGAGGACGAGGAGGAGGAGGAGGAGGAGCAGGAGGAGGAGACGGCTGGTGGATACTGTGGAAGGATGTTGTAGTGAGACAGCAAGAGAAAATTAAACTTTAGACATGAGAGCTCGACGGTAATGGGTCCCAGGAGACTACACACACACACACACACACACACGCACACGCACACACACACTTACCCCCCCAACCCCCACATCCAGAGAGGGGAGGGAGGGAAGGAGACGCGAAGGAGCCCTGCCTGTTAGAATCTCCCTAAAGTAAGCAAATTATCAAGAGACGGCGTAAGGAAAATT
>NC_066523.1:19483090-19505590 GCF_024679095.1 Eriocheir sinensis | reverse complement strand
GAAGGAAGAAGAATAACTTGAGGATGTTGGCCCGAGCCTTGGAGTAGACGTTGTGATGTTTTGTACTTGTGTTTGTTTGTTATTTATTGTGTTATTTCATTTTGTGTCTCGTAGTTACAGACACAACATTCTTTCTTCATGTGGCTGAAAAATAATCACGACTACATGTGTAATCTGCCAAGTTTTTTTTTTCTTCTCTTTGTTAAAACGCGATGGCAGTGGAAGGATACATACAATCACATTCAAGCGAGCGATCGAGCACACACACACACACACACACACACACACACACACACACACACACACACACACACACACACACACACACACATTTTATGAGAGTGGCAGAATTTGTTGAAGAAAATTAATGAAAACTTTTCATGATAATAAAAACAGAGAGAGAGAGAGAGAGAGAGAGAGAGAGAGAGAGAGAGAGAGAGAGAGAGAGAGAGAGAGAGACTGGTAAATTGTTTTCTAGTGGACTGTGTCAAGGATAATAACTACTTATCAGCATGAAATTATATATGATAGTGTGTGTGTGTGTGTGTGTGTGTGTGTGTGTAAGGAAAGCATTTACATATAATAGCCAAACAGAATGCGCTTGTCTAGACAGAAGGCGACGTTGCAGACCAATGACCAGTGTGTCATTGACGAAAATAATGTATAAAAATGATGAAAGTGAATGGTATAAAGGTCTCAGTGACTATTGGGGGGGGGGGGGGGGGTAGCAGCTCGTTACTACAGTTGCACACACACACACACACACACACACACACACACACACACACACACAGCCGACGTGAGTGTACGCGGGTCTTCTTAATGACCTTTTTGCGTGTGCCAACTGGAATGGATGAATAAGGACGCAGAGAATATTGGCTCCGTGGCACGCATCCCTGAGGGCAAGTCCTCCGCCTCCTCCTCATCCTCATCCTCCCTTTTTCCTCTTCCTCTTCCTCCTCCTCCCTTCCTCCCGCCTCTTCCTACCCTACTTTTATGATCATGTTCCAACCCTGTTTTATGTTTTTTTTTTCCTTAGCTCTTCTTTTCTCTCCACTTATACTTACTGTAGGGAAGACATTGAGAGAAGTTAAACTAGTACATCACTTAATTTCGTTTTAAATTTAACATATCTCTCATTCTTTCTCTCATATTTATATCAATTGGATCCTTTTCTTTTCATCCCGTATTTCTATTTTCGTCAATACATGCCCATTTTGCCTATTCCCTTCTCCATTCCTTTCTTCCTCTTCCTTCTCCTCCTCCTCCTCCTCCTCCTCTGTCTCCCCCTTCGATGCTCTGAGCGAAGGGAACTTGACATAAGAGGATTCTTTATCATAAATCAAATAAATTGTTTTGGGGGTAGTAGGGTGCATGGGGCTGTGTGCGTGTGTGTGTGTGTGTGTGTGTGTGTGTGTGTGTGTGTGTGTGTGTGTGTGTGTGTGTGTGTGTGTGTGTGTGTGTAAAAGCGTTTCACTGTTCTCTCATACTCCAAGTTTATATTTATCTAGATTCACTTTCATTTTTTTTCTTATCTTTTTTTTATTCCCACACTGCGAGACTTCCTCCCTCCCGCCAACTTCCGCATAGTTTTTTTTTTATCTTATTTTCTTTTCATTTGATTTTCTGCTCTTTGATTTTCTGCTCCTGAAATCATACGCCTTTTTTTTCCCCGTCTCTAGATAACCGTCTTTTTTCGCACACTTTTTTTCTTCAGTTTCTTCCTACTTTTCTTTTGTTCTTCTTTTGCTGCTTCTAAACGATATTCTAAGTTCTTATTGTTTCCTGTCTTTCCATTTTTATTCTTCGTAGATATTTTTTTCTTCAATTATTTCCTATTTTTTCTTACGTGCTCCTCTTTTGCTTCCTGTTCATAGTTTTTTTTTTCTCTCCATCGCCACTTTCCTCAAGATTGTTTTGTTCCCTTTGATTACATTTACATTTCTTCCTTTTGCTCCAGTTCGGTTCCCTTATTCCCTCACCAGTTTCGTTTCCTCTTCTCTATTCCAACCACAACTCCGCTCTCGTCTTCATTTCCCATTCCATACATTCCTACTCACTCACTCCTCCTTTTGTTCTCTTCATTTTTCCTTCCTTGACCTCAGCACAATCTTCTCAACATTTTTTTGGCCGCGGATCACAGCATTTTTTACCTCTCCTTTTTACAATTCTCCTTTACCGCCTCCTCCTTCTCCCTTTCACTTCATTTTTTTTTATTCCTTCAGTCTTATCTATATTTTTTCCTCATTCCTTTCACCATCCTCTCGGTTCATCCCTCCACATTTCTTCATTCCTGTCATTGAGCTTTTTTTTCCTTTCTTTATCCTTTTTCCTGATCTTTCCTTTTATTCCTTACCTAACCTTTTCACTTCATCCTTTTTCTTCTCCTCATTCCTTCGTGTCCCTTCCCAAGCCTCTTTTCTCTTATCCCTTTCCCATTTATTTTCTCTCACTCCTGTCTCTTTTATCCTTCAGTCTCCCCTTCACCCTCGCTTTATTGTATCTTGTTTTCTTTCTACCTCGTATTCTCTCTACCTGTGTCTCTACCTACATACTTCTCTTTCCAATATCATTTTTTTTTCTGTTCTGTATCACTAACTTCTTTTTTTCCCCCTTTCAGTTTCTATCCCTTTTCTTCCTCACTCTTGTATCAACCCTCCTTTTCTCTCTTTCCTGTATTTTTTTTCTTTTAAAGCTCTCTTCTCTCTAATAACTCTTCCCATTTTTTTTTTCTGCTGTGTCGCTCCTTTCTTTTTTTCTTTCGTTTTCTGTCCCGTCTCCTCTTCACCCTTGTATCTACTTCCCTTTTCTCCTCTTTTTTTTTTAGGTTTGTTCTCTCCAACTCTTTCCATAAATTTTTCTACCCTGTATCGCTCCTTTCTCTCTTTTCCCTTTCTTTTTTTCTATTCCGTCCCATCTTCACCCTTGTATCTACCATCCTTTTCTCCTTTCTTTTCAGCTCTTTCCTCCAACTGTTTCCGTATACATTTTCTTCTCTATGTCACTGCCTTTTCTTCCCTTTTTTTCTGTCCCGTCTCCTCCTCACCCCTGTAGCTACCCTTCTTTTCTCGCGTTGTTTTTTTCAGCTCTGTCCTCTCCAACTCTTCCCTCCCATTCCCTCTCATACCTTCCGCCCATTTCCCTCCTCCGTGCAGACTGGGCGGCGACAGCTGGATGCCATCTCGCCCCCCATCCCCCCCGTCCCCCCGTCTGGTCGGGCCGTGGCGGGGCTGCCTTGTTAGGGCCGCCTGCACCCAAAACAACTAATATATTTCCCTCACTTCTTTCTCCCTGCACGTAATTGTCAGCCGGCCAGCGCCACGTGGCCCAATGAACTCGACGGAACGCTGCAGGAGGTGTGTTGAGGATTCTTGCGGGTGTGTGTGTGGTGGGGGGGGGGGAGGTGGGTGATGAACTTTTTTTTGGGGGGGGGGCGGTGAACATTTTTTTTTGGGGGGGGGGTTGGAAGGGATGAAGGGGATCGTATGTGCTTTTTTCTGCAGCAAAGAGGTGTTATGGTTGAGCGGTGTTTGTTTGCGTGTGTATTTTTTCTGTTTCAATGTTGTCTGTGTGCGTGTGTGTGTGTGTGTTTTGTGTTCGCTTGCTTGTTTATTGATATGTCTGTTTCAGTGTATGTCTGTCTGTGTGTCTGTATATTTTTTTTTTCAAGTGTGTTATATGTAATCTGTTAATGCTCTTTCCTTTCGTTTTCTGTATCAGCGTGTATTTATTTATTTTTTATGCCCGTCTATCTTTCTTTGCTCGTGTATCGTCTATTTCTACGAGTGTGTGGGTGTCTTTGGTCGGTTTTATAAGACCCTTTTGCTTCTCACATCAACTATTTCCAAAGGTCAAAGAGAGGATCAGTCGGGTTCCAATGAGTGTTTCTTTAGGTTCATGGTACAAAAGAAGGGTCAGACTACTACCAGGGTCATAAAACTACTCTTGAAAATGACCCCAAAACTCCTAAGAAAGCCTTGTCAAATATGTGTGCTTGGGCGACGATATGTTTAGTAATACGGACCTTAGTTTCTTTGTGTCCTTTATGTTGTCGATTAGGAGCGTATTACAAAACATTTCGTCGTCCAAGTTCACATATTTGACAATGCTTTCGTAGGTGTTATGGTCATTTCCAGGAGTAGTTTTATGACCCTGGTGATAGTTTGACCCTTCCTCTGTACCGTGAACCTAAAATGATACTCATGAGAACTCGACTGATCCCCTTTTCGACCTCTGGAAATAGTTGACTTGAAGGCCGAGGGCGTCTGACAATAACAACCTTAGTGTCGTGGTATGAGTGGGTCTTCGTGTATCTTCTGTTGCTCTCTCTATAAGACATCTCGAGAAAGTTTCAATGAGTTTTCCAGGAAAGATTCATCACGGAACAAAAGACTGATTATTGTCTTTTTGTCCAGATCCTTTCACGACAACCAGTCATTTGTTTCCTTTAGCTTATTGAGATTCATTAATAGCTCTTTTAAAATTCTTCTGGCAGCCAAACGGACTGTTGTTCCACGTTGCGTCTCCGTCAAGTGGTTTCCTTTTGGCTTTGTTTTATGTCACTGCCGTAAGAAATTTGTAGGATTGTGTACGAAGATTGATGAAAGTATCCCTGGAGTTTTTTTTATATATACTTGCTTGTTTTGTATGTACGATGTATATCTGTACGATCTATTGGTGACAGCAGTACCATGTCAAGAGCGTTCATTGAGTTGCACTTAGGTAACTCGCAGCCAGTGTTTGTTACGCAGAGCGGCACTGAGATAATCTGATAATTATTAATCTATGTTGACATTTAATGGTATGGAGACAAAATACTCCCTGTCAGCGAAGAGGCAGCTCCCCATTTTACAGTAAATTCCCAGGTAGTGTTCCATCATACTAAAAGCCTGACAATGTACACAGGTGATCCCGTTACGAGATATGCATTGAAAAGCTTCCAGAAGTTTTGAAAAGTATTCTTGGACTGATATTAAACTGTTTCCATTTGTTTTTCATCGTGTATTTGTGTGTGTGTGTGTGTGTGTGTGTGTGTGTGTGTGTGTGTGTGTGTGTGTGTGTGTGTGTGTGTGTGTGTGTGTGTGTGTGTGTGTGTGTGCTTATTTGAATGTTTGGACAGGTAAACATTTGGTGGCAGACTTGTGTAAAGAGCCTTGTTTTTTCCTTGTTTTCTCCTCTCCTTTTTTCCTTCCCACCCTCCTTTTTACCCACTACTCTTGCTATTCCCCTTCTTCCTCCATGCCACTCCTCTCCTTTTTCCCCTCTTCCCATTTCCCTGTCCTCTGCCTTCACCCTTACCCTTCCTCTTCTCCCTCCCCTCTGTCAGCCTCTCACCCTCCCCTTTTCCCTCCCCCTTACCCCTCTCCCATCCACTCGGCAATCAATCACTCGGTGTCGCAACTAGTGTTTCTTGGGGTCGCCTGCAGAGGTCTGAAGCAACGCCTCGGCAGGACACTCAAGGTTGTTTCAAAAAGATGGAGTTCGCGATTTTTTTTATAGCATTTTTAGCTTTTATTTGTGTGTGTATGTGTGTGTGTGTGTGTGTGTGTGTGTGTGTGTGTGTGTGGGTGGGTGGGTGGGTGGGTGGGGGTGGGGGGGGGGTTTGGCCTCGCTGTTTCTCTGTTTCTCTGTTTTGCTTTTGTGTTCCGCTAATTTTTGTACGAATGTGTATATGCATGTACGTATGTGTGTATGCCCATAAAGAGTGGTTGTATACATTGAATGGGTTGTGTGTCTTTGAATAGTGGGGGCATGAAGGGTATCGGGTGTGTGTCTCGATGAATGGATGTGGGAGCCGTGCATGTGTGTTCCCTCGCATATGAATAAATGCATGGCGGGGAGGGAGCGCCTGATGGACTGCTTCTGGATGTGTTCTGTAGGCGAGTGTCTTAATGAATGAGCTCGCATAGACAAATATAGTGAATGTTAGGCACCTCCATGCATTTTAATCTCTCTCTCTCTCTCTCTCTCTCTCTCTCTCTCTCTCTCTCTCTCTCTCTCTCTCTCTCTCTCTCTCTCTCTCTCTCTCTCTCTCTCTCTCTCTCTCTCTCTCTCTCTCTCTCTCTCTCTCTCTCTCACACACACACACACACACACACACACACACACACACAAAACACACACACACACACACACACACACACACACACACACACAAACACACACTCAGATGCATACATACTCACGCACTTGATTCTGAAACTGAGAATCATGCAACAACAACATCAAGGTCAACGTTCCCTGCGCCGCCCACGTGTTGCCTTCACTCACACACACAGGTGGATGACCGCCCGCCCGTCGCCTCCACGCACGCTCACCTCACCTCCTAAGCCCCGGGAACGCATCAGCTAACTAACCCAACACGCCTAACTGACCAGCATGTCACACCGGGTCTCGTCCTTGTCTGTTATCCTTTCATCCTTCGCCTCTTCACATTAAACTTCATCTTCATCGTTTATTCTTCATTCTTCTGCATCCAGTACCTCATATTTAGCTTCACTCGACTGTTATTAAAGCCTTGTCTAATATAAACATCTCCAAATAGTTATCTAATTCTCTCCCTCTCTCTCTCCTTCTCTCTCTCTCTCTCAGTGGCCAGCAAAGAAGAAGACGCTCTTTCATGCATGTCTTGTTTAATTTCTCCGGATTAAGTTATTGTTTTCTCTGGCCGCCGCGTCCCTCCAACAAGGCCGAGTTTGTGCTGTGGCTGCGGGACGTGACTCGCCTCGGGGGGTGTTTTCCTCTCTTGTGGTTGAGGCGGTTGTTTTTATTTACGACCCTGGTGATGATATAATTATTTACGAGTGTGCGATTACTAATGCTAAAATTTCATCCCTTTCTGCACTATTTAACCTCAGCCTTACTTATGTTTCACTTACTATTATTCGAGTGTTGTTGTTTTTTCTTGTCATGTTTAAACCCAGCCATGCCGCACTCCTGCCTACTCTCTTCTTCCACGACTTTTCACCAGACATTCCCACTCAGTACACTAGACGGAGGGTGTGTTGCTCCCTACCCGCACACTGTTACAAGCAGCAGTAGGAGTCATACAAGGGCCGCTGCGTCGTATCTCAATCACACAGGGCAGCCATCAGGGGGGCGGCTCAGGCGTGGAGCAAAAATGTGTCTTCCGGAGAAGTTACGAGTTAGGGTTTGGGGTCAGTGGTCGTGTTAGATGTGTGTGTGTGTGTGTGTGTGTGTGTGTGTGTGTGTGTGTGTGTGTGTGTGTGTGTGTGTGTGTGTGTGTGTGTGTGTTTTGTGTGTGTGTGTGTGTGTTGGAGCGTGTTTGCGTGAAGGTTACCTTACTTTGATAAAGATTATATTTTATTTTCCAGAGTACACACACACACACACACACACACACACACACACACACACACACACACACACACACACACACACACACACACACACACACACACACACACACACACACACACACACACACACATACACACACACACCATAACACTCAGCGACACAGCCTACCTATTTGTGAGTCCGAGAAGCTAATTTATTCATTACGCCACAACCGGCGAGGATGAAGCCAGGTGACCTCGGCTTCTAATTAGCGAGGCGTCAGGTGTTGCGGCTTTGCATACATTGCCGGCGGCATCATCCGCCGCACTTCATTTTATTATTCGCTGCCGATGACATGTTTCAAAAGCAGTTTTATGATATATATATATATATATATATATATATATATATATATATATATATATATATATATATATATATATATATATATATATATATATATATATATATATATATATATAGTTATTTATTTAGTTATTTATTTATTTATCTTTATTTTGTCGTTCATTTGATATTTTTCTCTTTGTGTATAACATTGTTAGTATTGCCAAATAGAAGCACATTAAAATACAAAGGAAAATGCTCTCCACGCGTCCATTATGCCAAGGACGCCTCGTAATAATAAAAAATAAAAGGAAACAAATGTTTCCGGAGCCGGGTATGAATATATCGCATTTTCAAATCTAATTTCTGACTATTGGGTGAAATTAGTCGAGACATGCAAATTTCCGGCGAAAATTGTCCACTCTCATCAATTCCCGTGATAGAATTGCCCCAGTTAGTGAAATGGCTCAGAAGCCCGGCGGGATGACAAAGGCGCCGCCCTCGGCCGGTCCGGGCGGGTCTTGGCGGCTCCGGCCTTATATTCACTTTTCCTTCCCCTTTCTCCTGCGTTTATCTCCATATTTTTCATCCGTCGCCTTTACTTCCTGGAGCATGTATCGCGCACACAACTTGTCTGCACGACTTTGTCTGCCACGTGATCTATCCCTTTATATTTTTGTAATAAATTGTGTAGACTTTCATTTGTTTATCTTCTACTTCATGATTTTATTTTTATAAAAAAGTAAGGTGCTTTTTTCTCATTTACTAAATTATTTTGAAATGGTACAGAGTTATTAAATATTTTCTTTTAAGTTTCTGTTTCCCATCACCTCCGATTCTCATTCTCCTTCCCACACCCCTCTCACCCTCTCTTGCTCTCTCTCGCTTTCCCTGTCCGTGTCCTGTTGTCATTTCCTTCACTCCTTCTCCCCTCTTGCTCTCCTTCACTCCATCTCTGTCCCCTATCGCGGCTCCCTTCCCCTCCCTGTTCCCTGGCGCTGTTTCCCTCGCCCCCTCCCCCCGCCGTCGCGCCAGGGACAATATCTGTGGTGCAGCAAGTTGGGGGTATCAGCACGTCTTGATATAATCTGACAAATCCGTCATTCTGGGGGTCAAGAGCCTCGTCTGTCTCGTGGGCGGTGTGTGTGTGTGTGTGTGTGTGTGTGTAAAACTTTCAGGCTTGAGCATGGGGCGTAGGATGAGAAGGATGCGGATACGGATACGGAGAAGGAGGAGAAGGAGATTCACAATAAGAAGAAACTAAAGAGCATAAATGGATAAAGAGAAGGAAAAGTGTTTATGGATGAGAAAATAAATAGTAGATGGAAGGTATTGAAGAGCTGAGAAAAGACTAGAAAACAGGATTAAAAAGACAAAGGAGAAACGTGGGTATGGAGGATTAAGGAGAAGAAAAAGGAGGAGGAGGAAATGGTGGTCATGAATCTACCATAGACGGATGAAGGACTGAATGGAAGATTAGATGATGACAACAAGAGAGAGAGAGAGAGAGAGAGAGAGAGAGAGAGAGAGGTGGTTATGTAGTAGAAGTCATAGTTGAACACACACACACACACACACACACACACACACAAGCACACACACACACAAGCACAGGCACACAAAAAATTACGACATTAGTGCGCGGCCATGATGCTGGACACAGTTGTTTTTGTGCGAAATTGTACATTAATCGTGTGTTTATGTGGGGCCATGTGGGTGCTGGTTTGTTTGGCCTGCATGTGTGTGTGTGTGTGTGTGTGTGTGTGTGTGTGTGTGTGTGTGTGTGTGTGTGTGTGTGTGTGGGTGGGTGTAGGAGAAAAAGTATAACAAATAGCACATCCAAAAAACGTTCCCAAATAGCACATCCAAAAACGTTCCCAAATAGCACATCCAAAAACGTTCCCAAATAGCACATCCAAAAACGTTCTCAAATAGCACATCCAAAAACGTTCCCAAATTGCACATCCAAAAACGTTCCCAATTAGCACATCCAAAAAACGTTCCCAAACAGCACATCCAAAAACGTTCCCAAATAGCACATCCAAAAACGTTCCCTTTTATCATCCATCCATTTCTTACCTTCTCTTTTTATTATCCTAAATAAGAGTCCATTTCTACAACTCTTTCCTTCACCTTACTTCCTCTTCCTCCACTCCCTCCACCCACCTACCCACCCACAAGTCTTCCTCCGTCCCTCCTCCCTTCCTATCTCTTCATTCACTCCCTCCACTACCTCGCCTTCCTCCTCCCACCACCTCCCTGTGTCAGTTTCTTCCACTTTGCCTCTCATAAATACAAATTAAGTTCGGCAACATGTATTTTCGTTTGCCTTCCCGGGCCGGGGCTCAGGACACAGTTATATACTCCTCCACAACGCCGGGCGAGTGGCTTCATTGGGCGAGTTTATCTTCGAGCCAAGCGAGGGCGCCACTATTGTTTGTTGAAGATGCATGACTCTGAGATCTGAGTGTGTCCCGTTCTCTCTCTCTCTCTCTCTCTCTCTCTCTCTCTCTCTCTCTCTCTCTCTTCTGTGTAACGTGTATACTTCCATAGTTCAATTGACGGTGATTACTGTGGCCTTGAAGGGGACTGTGTGTGTGTGTGTGTGTGTGTGTGTGTGTGTGTGTGTGTGTGTGTGTGTGTTTTAATTATTCAAATGGTTAGCGGGAAAGGTTCTATGTTTGTTAACTCTCTAATTTAGTTTCCTTTTTTTGTTTTTTTCTGTATGATTCTCTCTCTCTCTCTCTCTCTCTCTCTCTCTCTCTCTCTCTCTCTCTCTCTCTCTCTCTCTCTCTCTCTCTCTCTCTCTCTCTCTCTCTCTCTCTCTCTCTCTCTCTCTCTCTCTCTCTCTCTCTCTCTCTCTCTTCTTCTTCTTCTTTTTCTTCTTCATCTTCTCCTTTTCCTTCATCATCTTCATCTTCTTTACTTTTCATCTTTATCTTCTTTTTCTTTTTCTTCTTTCATTTTCATCTACTTCTTCTTATTCCTTTTCTTCTTCTTCTTCTTTTTCTTTTTCTTCTTCTTCTCTTTTCCTCCTCCTCCTCCTCGGTCCTTGTGGCTCGTAGTTTTGTGTTTCATCTTGGCCGGGGAAACTTTTTATTTGCGCCTTAACTCTGCATCATTTCCGCTAACTTTCCCCTGTCTGTATCGTTGATCTTCATTCCTCTAATTATTGTCTGGCTTTCTTTTTTTTTTCTTTTCCGTGTGTGTGTTTGTGCATTATGTATTTTTTTTTTTAATTTTCTCGCTCTTTTTTTTTTACCGTGTCCTTTGTGTTTTTGTTTGTTTGTTTTTATTTTTTGCTGCTTCTGATTTTTGCTATCTCATTTAGGTTTTTATATTGTTTTTTTTTTCATTTTCAGTTACCTTTATAATATTCTTTCTTTCCTTGTTCCTTTCTTCCCTTCTTTCTTTCTTTCTTCCTTTCTTTATGTCTTTCATTTTTTTCCTTTCTTCTTCTTTTCCGTCCTCGTCATTATCATCGTCATCCCTTTCTTCTTTCAACATCATTCTCAATTTTCTTATTCTTCTACCTCTTCTTCTTCTTCTTCTAGTTCTTCTTCTTCTTCTTTTTCTTCTTCTTCTAGTTCTTCTTCTTCTTCTTCTAGTTCTTCTTCTTCTTCTTCTTTTTCTTCTTCTTCTTCTTCTAGTTCTTCTTCTTCTTCTAGTTCTTCTTCTTCTTCTTCTTCTTCTTCTTCTTCTAGTTCTTCTTCTTCTTCTTCTTCTTCTTCTTCTTCTTCTTCTTCTTCTTCTTCTTCTTCTTCTTCTTCTTCTTCTTCTTCTTCTTCTTCTTCTTCTTCTTCTTCTTCTTCTTCTTCTTCTTCTTCTTCTTCTTCTTCTTCTTCCTCTTCTTCTTCTTCCTCACTATTATCCTTATTCTCCTCTTCTTTCACCATCATCCTCAACTTTTCCTCCTCCTCGTCTTCGTCGTCGTTTTGGTCTTATTCCTTGGCGGGTTTTCACTTAATCATTTCCCCTCAACACCCTTGCCTTGCCTTGCCCCTTGTCCTCTGCCTTCCTCTCCCCACTCTTATCACGGTTCTCCTCCTCTGACTCCTTTCCTCCCTCCCTCCCACCGTTGCCAGCCTCCCATCCTGCCCCCCTCCCCCTCTCCCCGGACCTAACACCTCCAACAGGCACCAATTAGGCTAATAATACCCGGAAATATGACCAGGGTGGAGGCGTATCGCTGCCACCTGCCTCCTAATTTTGAAGGAGTGTCGACCTCGCCGCCGCCGCCGGCTCCACCACTCTTGTTAATTATTATTTTCACTATTTTTTAATCAGTGTTACTCCGATTATCATTATTGTTACCACCATTATTAGTAGTATCAGTTGTGGTAGTAATTGTAGTAGTAGTGGTAGTAGGAGGAGGGAGGAGTAGTAATTTTTTTCTTCTTATTTTCGGCAACCAGTGTATTTTTTTGTGTGTGTGTGTAGTTTTTGGCGCGGTGAACACAAATACCAGAACACAGGGAGTCGTGACCACCTTTACGCGCGCCTTGGTCGTTCCTGCCCCGCGCCGTGATAAACTTTGAGATTAATTCCCAGCCTGCATCGTCGGTCATCCACAGGTAAACATTTACTTTTCTCGCTAAAGGACAAATATTTTACTTATGGGAAGGAAATGGACAACTGCGTGTGTGTAAATCGAGGCAGGATGGGTCAGGGCGGCATTTAAATGACGAGGGAAAAAAATAGTCATTGTCACGAAGTTCTTTTTAATCGTTAAAAGGCTGAGGAACAGAAAATGGAAGAGTGAATGAGAAAACTATTAATAGGAAGAAAGAAAGAAAGCAAATTAAGAAAAAGTTCATGTGAGGACGAGAAATAAAACGATTTTGGGAGGGTGAAAGAGAAAGAAAAAAGTTAGATAAAAAGCGCATTGAACATTCTGTAGATTAAAATATATAATAATATAATAATAATAAAAATATATAATAATTTTGAAAGATGATGCAGTACTCAGTTGTATACCTTTGTCAATATCACGACAACACTACATGAAAAGGAAAGAAAAACAGCCAAAATAATGAAAGATAATACTGTAGCTGTAAGAACAAGTAAATTTTGCCAGAATAAGAAATAGTAATAACAAAAAAGAATTAAACAGGTATTACGAGACACGAGACAAAAAAAAACTTGATACTGACGAATGAAGGTCACTAGGGGTAAGCAGGAGGAGGGACCTTAATTGAGAATAACTAGGGTAAAATATCAACAGGTAGGACACTAATTTTGAGTAGCGGGCTTTTTTTATTATTGTTTCCTTTTTTATGCCCTTGAACTGACTCCTTTGCTGTAATAAAAAAAAATGCTCCTCCCCATGCAGCACGACTTTGCACACCTGTCACACCTGTTCTGAGTCTCAAGTTTTTGGCCGCCGAGTGAACATGTGTGTGACTGTGTGTAAGGTGGGCAGGAAGTGGACAATGGCAAATAAACAGTACAGTGATAGAAAATAACAGGGTGTTCTTGGTGTGGTGGTGGTGGGGGGGGGGGGGGACGAAATGAATGAGAAAGTAACAGAGGAAGGAAGAAGTTGAGAGGGCCGTGAGACTTCATAAAAAAATGGATAACTAGCTACATAAATAGAAATAAATTGACAGCAGGCAGACAAATAAACGTAGAAAAAAAATAACTAGATTCATAGAAATAGATAGATAGACAGCTGGGAGACAAACAAATGTAGAAAAATTGAAAATAGACAAATAACTAGATTCAAAGAGATAGATATGGATAGACAGCAAGTAGACAAGCAAACAGACCCAGACAGAGACGAGACCCAGACAGACAGGCAGATAGACAAAGAGACCCAGACAGCGACGAGACAAGACCCAGACAGACAGACACAGGAAACAGAGACAGACAGAAGCAGTGAAGAGGAATGATGTGATATACGAAACGAAAAGGAAACACAAGATAGATTGGAAATGAAGTGTAGTGGAAGGAGCATGGAGGAAGGAAGACTGGAGGTGATCAGAGGAGGAGGAGGAGGGAGAGAGGAGGAGGAGTGGAGGTAATAGTGGCCCGGCTTTTAACTAGCGTGCGGAGGAAATTGGCAATCAGCAACTGTAGCGGAGAGATGGCGTCAGCTGATCTTTGAAATGCCACGGTGCCAGAGCTACGCCGCGTATATGGATCAGCGTTACCAGATAAACGCCCTCCGCACGTCGCATTTTTCGGTTTCTGACCCATAAATAAGTGCACAAACAAAACATCGATACTTTACGGTTTTATCACTTAAGGGGCTATTACACTGGGCAACTTTTCCGTGGATCTTCAGTCAAACCACGATTTCCGCTGGCGTGGTTCTCATATTTGCGTGGTTTTCTGACGTGTCCATGATCGTCCAAAGCTACGGTAGATTTCACTGAAGGACGACGGTATTACTCATCATCTTCATCAGCAGCAATAACAACAAACAATTGAGAACCACGTTAGCGGAAATCGGGGTTTGACTGAAGATCCACGGAAAATATGCCCAGTGTAATATCCCCTTTAACTTTCATTGGATATCGTTATAGTTTTTGGTGCCTGAGACTAATCGACGCAGTGTTTTGAGTGCAAGTCTCGTAACGCCGGTATGGATGGCACTCGTGATCAAAACAAACAAAAACAACAATGGAAAAAGCATATTCGCATACTCTATACCGACGAAAGACGAGAGAATGAGGCGGCCCCACTTCGAACCCCACTTTCATTGCGGTCTCGCGGTTCTTTATTTATTCTTTTTTTTCTATTCGTTCAATTCGATTTCGTTCCTTTGAAAAAAAACAAAAAAGAGATGTAGAGGGGAAGCGAGGGATGGGGGGGGGGGGGCGGGATCCTGGTCCTGATCGCGTGTGTATTACCGTGAAATTTGGCATTCTCTCTCTCTCTCTCTCTCTCTCTCTCTCTCTCTCTCTCTCTCTCTCTCTCTCTCTCTCTCTCTCTCTCTCTCTCTCTCTCTGTATGTGCGTTCACATTTTCACACTTCACCTTCCTTATATTTTTTTTGTCCCAGTGAAAGAGAAAGTGTTAGGAGACTCGAATATTAGGAGGAGAAGGAAGAGGAGGAGGAGGAGGAGGAGGGAAAGGGGGAGAGGAATTAGTAGAAAGAGAAGGGGGTGAAAAAAAGAGGAGAATGGAGATAAGATGTGGTGGAAAAGAAAGAAATGTAAGAAAGGTGAGATAATTGAGGAATATTAGAATGGCGTAGAATGAGGAAGATCAGAAAGGAAGAAGTAGAAGTTGGGGCAGTGACTGAGAAAAGTAGAAGGTGGTGGAGGAAAAGTAGAAGAAAGAAAATGACCAAAAGGAATAGGAGCAGGAGCAATAGAAGGAGCAAAGATTGGGAGAAGAAGGAGAAGAAGAAGGCGGCGGCGGGACAAAGGTAGGAGGAGGAAGAGGACAAGCATAAAGGAGAGGAAGAGGCGGAACACGAGCAGAGAGGAAGAGGAGGAGCCGGAGTGAGGGACAGTCAGTCATCTGGCCTCCCACTGACTACAAAGAGCACCTGGCACCTGACTTACTCCGCCTGCAGCTGGGAGTGGGCGGAAAGGGGACGAGGCGGGCAGGCGGAAGGGGAAGAGAGGGAGGAGGAAGGGGACAGGGCAGGCGGAAGAGGCGAAGGAGAAAGAGGAAGGGGAGGAGGCGGGCAGGCGGAAGGGGAAGAGAGGGAGGAGGAAGGGGACGGGGCAGGCGGAAGGGGCGAAGGAGGAGGAAGAGAGAGAGAGAGAGAGAGAGAGAGAGAGAGAGAGAGAGAGAGAGAGAGAGAGAGAGAGAGAGAGAGAGAGAGAGAGAGAGAGAGAGAGAGAGAGAGAGAGAGAGAGAGAGAGAGAGAGAGAGAGAGAGAGAGAGAGAGAGAGGTTATATGTGCGAATTAAAAAAAAGAGGAAGGAAAGACAGAAATAGTGAACGCAAGTCGAGGTAAATTAGCTTTGTGTATTTTCCCCCCAAGCGCGAGAACTTATTATCCGCGAAGTAAGGTGGCCGTGACTTTCATAATGCCAATATCGAACGAGGGTCAAATGGAAGGGCAAAGGTGGTAGGTTACTGACGGAGCGATGGGCAGGGAAGGGAGAGACGAAGGTGACGAAACTTCCGAGAGAGGAGGTCATGTTAATGTAAGCGAGAAAGACGTGAATAAAGAAAATATAAAAGGAAGTACGATTGAAAGAGATGAAAGGGAAAGGAAAAGATAACGAAGAGGGAGACGAAACTGCTATAATTGGTGGTCATATTTATGTGAACGTGAGGACGAGAAAAAGAGAGGAAGTACGACTGGCAGGAAGGGACGAGAAAGAACATAGTGACAAAGGACTTGAAACTATCATATTTACGTAAAGGCAAGAACGTCAATTGAAAAAGAGGAATACGTTAGCTACAGTGCCAGAGGACAGAGATAATGAATGGCACTGGCAGCAGAAAGAGCCACATAGGCGTCTGGAAGCAGCAAGACGCCGTAGTAATGTCAGACTCAAGAATAGTGCCTGCGTGTAGGGTGCCTGCGAGGGTGACATGGTAGCGAGGTGACCAGAGTTTGTCGTGGTGAAAGGACGGCAAAGTGCCATAGGGGTGTCAGGTGCTGGCGTATAGGGTACAGGTGGACACGGGAGGGTGTAGTCAGGGTGCCAGGGTAAGAGGGCTGCAAGGTGTCATTGGAGTGCCAAGTTGAAGGCCTTGAGACAGTTTGTAGGGAGCAGTAAGGCGCGGGAGAGTATCAAAAGCGGGGTGTATAGGGGACACTGTAGGGGTGCTACGATGGGAGGGCTGCAAGGTGCCATTGGAGTGCCAGATTCAAGGCCTTGAGTCAGTTTGTAGGGTGCAGTAAGGCGTGGGAGGGTGTCAAGGAGCTGGGTGTAGGGGAGGTGGGGTGGGGTGCAGGGTGTCGCGGTGAGGCACGGTATCAGCTTAAGGTGTCAGTGAGCCGGATGGTGCCATCTATCACCCCGCGCACCGCCCTACACACCCTTACTGCCCCCGGAAAGTGATACTTGAGCAAGACTGATTATGATGGGAGGCAGCGCCCCGACGCGCCCCGCCCTCCATCACCACACGCCGCGGCCCTGCGCTTTCCGTAATGGAGGAAAATGAAAAGCAAGCCTCGTGAAGGGATGATAATTATGACCAAAAGGAAAAAGAAAATATAAACCTATCAAATAATTACTATCAAGGAAGAAAGGAGGAAAACAACAAAAAATATAAATAATTACTGGAAAAGCAAAACGGAAGAAAGTACTAAATAACTGCTGGGAGAAAAAAAATATAAACTATCAAATAATTACTATCGAGGCAGAAGGGAAGAAAAAAAATCGTAATTACTAAGAAAGCAAACGCGTTATTAAATCAAAGAAGAAAATAAAAACCTATCAAATAATTACCAGACAATAGAATAGAATAGAAAATAAATAGTAACTAGAATAAACGAATACCGTATCAAATAATCTCAAATAAAGCGAGAGAGAAGAAAATAAAATCCCTTCAGATAACTAACACTGCCAAAGCAGAAGAAAAAGAAACCACGAATATCAACATAAGAGATTTTTCCCCTTGCTTAAAAAAGAACAACAATGCAAGTGAGGAAGGAAATTTTTAGAAAGTGCAGGAAGAAAATATTGGTCTTTGTACAGAGCAAGAATATAAAGGGAATTGCATATGAGTGCTTGGCCTTCTTGTGTATGCACGGGGGGAGTGGGAGGAGGAGGGGCAGGGGGAGAGGGGAGTGAGAGGAAAGAGTTATATATTCAGTCTGCTGTTGTTGGCGCCGTACTTTCCTTTTCCTTCGTAATTATTCTGTTCTTAACGTGCTTTGTTGTAAGTATGTATGTATGTATGTTTTTACCTTTTCGTTCTTCCTGATTAGTATCCTTAACGTGATGGAGTCGAGTTCATATCTTCCTCATTTCATCATCATTTATCATACATTCCTCAAATATATGCTGCATACTTTTAGCGCACACACACACACAGTTTAATTTGGTAATGTGTTTCGTGTGAGGGTGCGTGCTTATGTGCTCGTGTGTGTGTGTGTGTGTGTGTGTGTGTGTGTGTGTGTGTGTGTGAGTATGCCTAACCCAGAAAAGGAACGTTCACCCCGCCATTACCACTTACTGCTTGCATCACCCGCTCTCCCCACGGCCTTGCCTCTCCCACCCACGAGAGAGAGAGAGAGAGAGAGAGAGAGAGAGAGAGAGAGAGAGAGAGAGAGAGAGAGAGAGAGAGAGAGAGCAAACAGACATCGACAAGCAGACAAACAGACTGACATAAAAACACATAGGCACACAAAAACCTCCATCACCACAGCCACCACCATCACCATCACCACCATCACCATCACCACCACCACCACCATCACCACAACCTGAACCAGCACTACATTATAAACACCACCACCACCACTTCTGCAACCATATCACCAATACCACCACCACAAGCACCCTCAGGTCGTACCCTGGGGTGTCGTCTCCGGGGGCGTCGCTGCAGGAGTCGTGTCAACCTCTAATTGGCGGCAGTAAAACGAACGACCAATTAGAGACGACGCGAGGCAGTCCCGACCCCGTGCACTGATTGGCTCATTAAAGAAAAAAAAGGAAGAGCTTCATTCAAATTGCCGAATATCATGGAGGAGGAGGAGGAGGAGGAGGGGGAAAAGAAGGGAGGCCAATGGGTGGTAGGAAGATGAGAAAGTAATGGATGGAGACGCGGGAAGGGGAAGAGCTTGAAAAAAGAGTGGCATGCAAGCGAGACAGTGAACATTAACGATGATAAAGATGGTGATGTCGATGGTGCTAACGATAATAGTGATAATAGTAAAGAGAAAAAGAACTGCACAATTACATCATCGCCACCAACATCAGGAATTAAAGCAGTATATAATGAGGTTTAAAGTGTGAGAAAGAAATCGTAAAGAAATAAGGACTTGAGAGTAGCGAAGTAGCCAGTGTTATTAGGGAGAAGAATTGAGCAGTAGATCGACAAGCAGGCAAGCAGGCAGGCAGGCAGGCCGGTAACTCACGCAGGCAGGATTATTGGAGGAAGCTGCGTGGGCTATCAGGTGGGGTCCCTTCCTTCCTTCCTTCCTTCCTCTTGGGAAACTCCGCCGCCTACCTAACTACCAGCCTCTTTGGAGAGTTGGTCCTCACGTCAACTTGAGCTAATGACACTATCCACATCGTGTCAACTCGCCTCGCTGGAGAATTCGGTCGTGAAGCACCTCCGTCGCTCGGCTAAATGGTACCATCTTGTACTACTGCCGCTGATGATGATGACGATGATAATGATGATGATTCGAACACGGAAAGAGGCACCAAATGAAGAGAGCGAGTTCGGGAGGAAGAAAAAAATTGATAAGAAAAATATATAAAACGGATTACTCAGGCAGACACTATGATAACTTGTGTCTCTTCGTCTGTATTTACTTTCGTGTTTTCTTTTCTTTTTTTTCGTTTTTTTTTATTGTTGATGTAACCAGCGTTTATTTTTCTAACTCGCTATTCTTGCCTACATTTTATTTTTCCTTTTTATTACTTTCAACTTCACCGTTTCTTTCTCTTCCCTCTATGATAACTTATGTCTCCTCGTCTGCGTTTACTCCTGTTTGATTTTCTGATTTTTTTTCGTTTTCTTATTGTTGTTAATGTTACCAGTGTTTATTTTGCGCACTCGTCATGGTTGCCTACATATATATTTTCTTTTCGTTGCTTCCTACTTAGCCGCTTCTTTCTCTTCTTTGTCTTCTTATTTCCACGCTCACTCACGGTCGGGTTCATAAGTTAAATCATTACCTTCGTTTTAACTCTCCTTGATTGTAGTTATTTTAGTACTTGCCTTTTTTCCTCCTCCTCCCCCTCCTCTTTCTCTCTCCTCATCACTACTTGTCCTTCCTCCTCCTCTGCCCCTTCATCTGCATCTTCCTCCTCCTCCTCCTCTGCCCCTTCATCTGCTTCTTCCTCCTCCTCCTCCACCTCTTCCTCCTTCCTCCTCCTCTCCCCCCCTGACCGCGAGCACGACCCTCACCGGTGCCCGAGTCTGCGAACAAAGCCCAAGAGGGTCGCGCATGACCTTCCGGGGAACCAGAAATAGTTTGTACACTCTGCATTCCTTTGTTTTACCTCGTGCACTTAATTAATTGAGCGGCTCATGAGGCCAACTTCGATGTGCATGCTTATTACTACGGGACGCGATAATAACTCCTGCGTGGTTGAGTTCGAGGGTGAAATCGTTGGTATGGTGATAAGTGCGTGTGTGTGTTTGTTTACCTGGCGTATCGGTTGTTCGTCTCACCTGTAAGTAATATTGTTATGTGCTAGTGGTATGTTTGTGTAATGGTTTCTAACAGTTAATTAAATGGGTGTTTGACTTTATAATGGCACTAGTAGTTTCATCATCTCTATCATCATCATCATCACCATTATCATCATTTAAGCTTTCCCTTTCTACTGTACAGCAGCTCATAGAAAAAAAATGACGATCAGCCAGAAGAGAGAGAGAGAGAGAGAGAGAGAGAGAGAGAGAGAGAGAGAGAGAGAGAGAGAGAGAGAGAGAGAGAGAGAGAGAGAGAGAGAGAGAGAGAGAGAGAAACAAAGTAAGGAAAAAGAAGAAAAGAGAAAAAATACAATAATAGACAAAGAAGGAAAAAGTCGGATAATTAGTATGATCAGTGTCCTCCTCTGTCTGGCGACCCGACACACACACACACACACACACACACACACACACACACACACACACAGTCATACATCAGATTATTCCGTTGAAAGTCATGTATTAAGAAGACTTTCCCCTTGCCCGCCTTCCCTCCCCTCCTCCCCCTTCCTTTCCCTACCCCCAGAAGAGTTGGCCTCGTTCCCTCCTTTCCCCTCCCGTGCCTGCCCTCTCACCCTCCCTTCCACTCCCCTTCCCCCCCTCCTCCTCGCTCACCCCCGTGCAAGCAGTCGCCCTGACCTCTCATTATCTCGAACGTAAACCTCTCATCACGTGACCTGCAATTAGGAGAAACTGGAGAATTATATTTAAGTATCCATTTGTTTCATTTTCACAGCGTGGCCGACCGGGAGGAGGAGAGAGGAGTGGCGAGAGGAGAGAAAGGGAGGATAAGAACGAAGAAAGGTTAGCACGGAAAAAAAGAAAAGAATGAAAGAGAGAAAGTAGTTACGCATTCGAAGAGAAAGTTGATGTTGAGTTTATGAATAGGAAAGGAAAGGAAAGGAAGGAAGACGGCAGGACAAAAGAAAAAAAAGAGAGAAAGCAGTTATGGATCTGAAGAGAAAGTTGATGTTGAGTTTATGCGAAGGAAAGGAAGGAGTGAATAAGGCGGGACAAATGCAGCGTGGGAGAGTGTTTATGCATTTGAAGAGAAAGTAGACGTTGAGCTTAAGCAACAGGAAGATAGGAAGGTGATGGGACAGAGCAAGGACCACCACCATCACCTGTCCTCCCAGTGTGACACAAAAATGAATCACCTCAACTATATATATATATAATTAGTTTCGCGCGCCGCCGCTGCCTCTGCCCCGAGCATCTGTGTGTGTCTGTCTCTCTCTCTCCGTCTGGGTGTCCCGCCGCGCGAGAACACTCAAGTTGGCTATTTTTCTCCCTCCGCCAAGAGAAAATGGTACAAATGGTTTTAGTTATGCCCTCTCGTTTGTTTTCTGCCCGTGTGTGTGTGTGTGTGTGTGTGTGTGTGTGTGTGTGTGTGTGTACAGACGCATCTAGAACACATTGCACAGGCACACACTTTCTCCACACACACACACACACACACACACACACACACACACACACAGGCATCCTAGGTGTGCACACGACGGAGCAACAGGCAGACGACCACGCAGCAGGCATCGGAGCGGACATAATAATTCAGAAGGAGAGAACTGTAGCAAAGAAGATGAAAGAGATAAAGAGGAAAAGAATATAGAATGGAGTAAGAGAAGCGTGCAGAATGAGAGAGAGAGAGAGAGAGAGAGAGAGAGAGAGAGAGAGAGATCCCCCAGCAACATAGACTGCCTGAATAGCGGTGTGTTTTGTCTTTCTTTATCCTGTTTAGTCGCGTCATTGTTCCTTTTTTGAATGGCGTGAAAGGCAGGAAACAGGCGGTAAAAATAATGTCCTAGTAATATCAGAAAATGGCTAAAGATAATAATAATAATAATAATAATAATAATAATAATAATAATAATAATAATAATAATAATAATAATAATAATAATAATAATAATAATAATAAAGTTGCCGCTGGTGTGAACAAATTGCTGGCGAGGAAAATATGCATTGTATGATGAAGCTGATAAGGATCGGGTGGTTTCACGTAACGAGTTTAGTGGCGTGCTGCGTGTGTACCCGGCCAGTGAAACACGACGCCGCGCACACACACACACACACACACACACACACACACACACACACACACATGCACACACACACATGCACAAACACACACATCGTACTAGAGTTCTTGCAAAATAGTTGAAAACTGCAACTGCAAATTCCGAAGTATTGGAAATTATTTTATTTAAACTGTATCAACGTATATTCATCTTTGTGCCCAATGTGTCGTGTATATTATGTGTGTGTGTGTGTGTGTGTGTGTGTGTGTGTGTGTGTGTGTGTGTGTGTGTGTGTGTGTGTGTGTGTGTGTGTGTTTTCCCACGCGTGCGTGCCTGCATGCTCGAGTGAGTGCGTGCATTGTTAATGGGCATAAACAGAAAATGTATATTATTATGCAGCATTTGATGAGCAGGACATGAATAGAAGCAGGAAAAAAAAGGAGAAAGTATTAGAAGATAAGACGAGAGGGCGGAGGAATATTAGGGAGGAAGAAAACCTGACGGTTAAGAGTAAGAGGAGTATGAAACCAAAAGAAGAAAACGAATA
>NC_066523.1:19465590-19478090 GCF_024679095.1 Eriocheir sinensis | reverse complement strand
ATGATATATCTTACTGCTAGGCCCATACTGTCATAAATTACTCCATGGTAGAAGTCGCTGGAGTCTTGGTTGATGGACTTCTGGACACAATGTAATGTTTGCTTGCTAGGCGATGAGTGAATGATCTCGGCCGAAAGCATCGCGTACCTTGAACTCTGGATCCGCGCACACATTCTCACACTCTTACATCACACTAAAGAAACTACAGCGATAAAGAACTGAAAAAGGCCTACCCTTCTAAAGCCTGTACCAGACGCAAAACAACCACAATGAGGAGTACAAAGGGAGTGGTCAGACGGCCAGGCAGCCTCGGTTCACGTAACAGTGGGACGGAGGCGCCGCTGTGTCTGCCGTAGAAGTGTTGACGATAGCGCTGCACGTGGTGGTGATGGTGGTTAAGATGGAGGACGTGTGGCATTGGTCTTAATCTCTCCTTTATCAATTCAAAATCTCTCTCTCTCTCTCTCTCTCTCTCTCTCTCTCTCTCTCTCTCTTCGGGTTTCAGGATGATGGTCGTAATGGCGGTGGCGGTCAAGCCGGAACACGGGAATGCGTCGCGGCAGCCTCGTCCTCACTCGTGTTCTCCGCGTCATTACTGTCATTACCGCCGCTGTTATCGTCGGAGCATGCGGCGCGCGGCTGTTGTGACGCTAACTCCGAATCTGACGTGACCACCAAATTTTGTGTAATAATTTGATGGCTTGATAATGCCTGTTATTCCACTTTACATGCTAGTTAAGTGTTTTTTGCGTGTTTTTGTTCTCACACACACACACACACACTCACACTCACATACACACATACACACACACACACACTTCACTGTTCTCGTGTATGATTACTTGAATAATTATTTTCACACTCAGTGGAGCAAAAGTTAAGGAAAGAACAAGAATAAAAAATAGTGGGGGAGGGAGGAACGACGAGCTGGGTGAAGTATAGAGGAGGTAAAAGTCTAGTAGGATTAGGAGGAGAAAGAAAATAGGAGTAATTAAAAACATATTAATGACGAAGAGTAGAGGGGACAGCGGGTACTTATCTACAGGTAGGCCAGGTAACAAACACCCGTTAGAAATGTGTAGCCTTAAGGAATCTTGCTGTCTTGCTCATAAACCTTACCTATAGTCCTCCTCAGCTACGCCTTTCCCTACCTTACTAACCCTTACCTAGTCCTTCCTATCCCCTTCGTTCTCTTTCCCCATCCTGCCCCACCTCTCCCAACCCCCCACCCAGTCCTTCCTATCCCCTTTTTACTCCTTCGAAGTCCTACCTAGCCACTATGTACCCCTTCCCATGCCTTCCTATCTCCTTGACTCTTCTCCATCCAATCTCATCTGACCCAACCCTTATTTACCCATTCCAAGTCCTTCCTAACCCTTCTTTCCCTTTCTCTATCCTACCCCACCCTTCCCAGTCCTTCCTATAACCATTTTGTCCCTTCCTCATCCTAACATACCTATCCCAACCCCTTCCCAGTCCTTCCTATCCCCTTTCCAGTCCTCCCTAGCCCCATATTGCCTCTTCCCCATCCTGCCCCTCATCGTAGTCCCCTTCCTCGTCCCCTCCACGCCGCCCCTCCTCGCCCCTTCCCTCTCGACGGGCGGAGGACCTGTTGCACTAGGCGCCTCGTCTGGGTGGCGGTGGGTCGGGGCGCCGCGCTGGCCCTGTCGTCTCCCCGTTATTGTGTTTATTATCGAGTATGTTTATTTTCCTAGCCACCACAGACTCTCTCTCTCTCTCTCTCTCTCTCTCTCTCTCTCTCTCTCTCTCTCTCTCACACACACACACACACACACACACACACATACACACACGCGGTTTTTCATCAAGAGGAAGGAAAAGCGACATAGAAGCTGTTTAGTTAAGAGAATATAGAAAGATTAAACAAGAAAGACAAAAGTAGTGTTGAGTTGAATACTGTAGCTTTGTTTATTGCGATACATTTTCTCTATACATCTCTTCTTCCCCCCTCTCCGCTCCCCTCCCTTCCTCTCCCCAACCCGGGCACTCGCTCACCCACCCACCTCTCCTCCTCCTCTCCTTTCACTTCTCTCTCTCCTCTCCACCTTCCCTCTTCACTTCTCACGAACCTTCTATAATCGTGTTCTGTCCCAAATTCCCTGTATACGCACTGTATACGTCAGACGGCCTCCTACCCCTTCTCTCTCTCTCTCTCTCTCTCTCTCTCTCTCTCTCTCTCTCTCTCTCTCTCTCTCTCTCTCTCTGGTAAGATTAGGTTAGGTTAGTTTAGGTTAAGTTAGATTGGGTTAGATTAGGTTAGGTTAGTTATGTTAGGTTTGGTTAGTTTTCTCTCTCTCTCTCTCTCTCTCTCTCTCTCTCTCTCTCTCTCTCTCTCTCTCTCTCTCTCTCTCTCTCTCTCTCTCTCTCTCTCTCTCTCTCTCTCTCTCTCTCTCTCTGGTAAGATTAGGTTAGGTTAGTTTAGGTTAATTTAGGTTAAGTTAGATTGGGTTAGATTAGATTAGGTTAGGTTAGGTTAGGTTAGGTTAGTCTCTCTCTCTCTCTCTCTCTCTCTCTCTCTCTCTCTCTCTCTCTCTCTCTCTCTCTCTCTCTCTCTCTCTCTCTCTCTCTCTCTCTCTCTCTCTCTCTCTCTCTCTCTCTCTCTTAATTGCCGCCGTGGTCAAATATTCCCCTCGCCGGAGCTACTGACGGAGGAGCGGCGGCGGACACCCTCCAGCTCTATCCCAGCCCGCAATATGTCTGCGAGAGGAGGGGACAAGGGCAGCCCAAGTGCTTGCCAAATTAATTCCATTACTCTGCTCGCTCCTCTGTTTCCCTCCCTTTCCCTCCCTTCGTGTCTCTCTCTCTCTCTCTCTCTCTCTCTCTCTCTCTCTCTCTCTCTCTCTCTCTCTCTCTCTCTCTCTCTCTCTCTCTCTCTCTCTCTCTCTCTCTCTCTTGCAGGTAAGGTGGAGTAAAGTCGTATTCTTTTTATATATTTTTTGCGTGTTTATATTCATGCATTTTTATTTCACCCTTTTCCCCTTGCACAGCTATTACTTTTTTTTTTCATTTTTCATTTATTCGTAGCTTGATATTAATGTGTGTGCGTGTGCGTGTGTGTGTGTGTGTGTGTGTGTGTGTGTGTGTGTGCATGAGTAAGGTGAGATTTTTCCCACGTGAGCTCCACTTTTGCACCTACGCACCTGCCTGACTCACCCACCCACCCACACAGGTATGACGCTGACTCACACAAACCATGCACACGTCAGCAGTTCTGGAAGCATGTGTACCTTACCTTCGTCTACACCCAGCGCCCTCATTTATCCTATATACATGATTTTATTTCACGCCAACTCTCTCGGATATCTTAATTCCAAACGCACAAGCATATACTTTCCTGTGCCCATAGAAGTGTATACATGTGCGCCCTTCAGGTGAACAGACTCCCGGACATCAAAGCGGCTAACTTGCTCATTAGTCAGCGCGCACGACATTCACCGCTCTTTTTGGAGGGTGAGGAAGGGGAGTGAACGGCGATTATTTGTATTCTCACTTAGTTGACGAATACACAGCCATGATTTTTGGCGATTTTAATTATATCGTTCACGTTATAAAATAAGTTAATTAATCAAGTCAGAAAGGCATATCATCATTATCATTATCATTATCATCAGTAGTAGTAGTAGTAGTAGTAGTAGTAGTAGTAGACGTTTATACCCACACCTCAGCCTGTCCGACATTTCAGGTGTGCCTCGGTGCCTGCCTGCCATGGCCGCCCCGGGAGGCCTACGTGAGGGCCGCGGCATGATAAAGATGTCCATAAACCCGTGGCCTCCTCCCCCTTGGATGCGCGGCCTATATAGGGGACGCTCTCCATGTGTCGCACCGTCTTCGCCTTCCTCCCCTTCATCAATTTCCACTCCATGCCTCCCACTTCACCTCCTAACCATCCATCCCTCCTCCTTCATCCCTCTTTTCCATTCCTAAAACTTCATCCCTTCCCCTCCATCCCACTCTGTTCTGTACCTCGTCCTTGTTTTCTACCCTTCCATCCCTTCCCCTCCATCCTTACCTGTCCTTCCCTACCTTGCCACCCTTCACTCCCCCACTTCTCTCCCCTCACGCCGCCACCACCGTTAGTCACCTCAGTACCTAGCGACCCCGTGGCCTTTGTGAAATGAGGCGTGCACACACACACACACACACACACACACACACACACACACACACACACACACACACACACACACACACACACACACGGATGCGTCTCTCCATAGTTAATATTTTTTTCTTTCTCTTCTTTTTCTCTCTGTTCCTTCCTCGAGCAGACTTCCAAAGTTTCCCTTGTAAGTTTCCTCGTCAGACGTTTCCTCTGCCTCGGTCACATCGTCCTCGCCTCCAGACTGCTTGCTGCTTCCCTTTCCCTCATCTTCCTCCGTTCCTTCACGCCGGCCGCAGCCACTCCTTCACCTCTTCCACAACGCCTTCCAAGTCCTTCTTAACCCCTTGTTGCCTCCCCGCCATCCTACCCCACCTACCTCAACCCATTCCCAGTCCTTCCTAGCCCCTCTTTACCCCTTCCCAGTTCTATCTAGTCCCTTCTTGCGCCTTCCCCACCAGTCTGCCCTTCTTCCCTCACTCGCACTCCCCATCTGCACCCTTCACCGTCCTCTCCCCCTCACGCCGCGCCACTCGCCTTCCCTCGTTGCGGCGGCGGCCTCGCGGGACACTCGTGAAAGTCGCCGTGTTTTATGGCAGCGAGGGTTCATTATGATGCAGGAGTCTCGGCGCGTCATGGCCGCTAATCTGACCGAGTCTGTATAATTAACTCGTATTAAAACATAAACGTTATTCAGCAGACATTCCGGCTAGTTATGTTTGTGTGAGTGTGTGTGTCAGAGAGAGAGATTAAAATCCTGGAGATAACAAGAAGACGTGGTCAAGAATATTCGTAAAACTTGTCAGTCGTCACGATCCATAAATTGAAAACCCGCACGTGACCGAATTCCCGAGGAGCGGCGCGACGGGCGGAGGCATTCGTCCCCGTGTGCGGCGTGGCTGTGGCGGCCCTTCAGGTGGCTGGGCGCCGGTAATGAGTGCAGGAAGTGGAGTGTTTTCTCTCATTATCGAGTTACGGCCACAACAGGAAAATAAATAACCAACAATTCTAGCAAAAATTTAGCCCCAAATCATTCCTACAGGCTTTTGTGAAAAATAATTTCATCTTTTATTGCCATCAAATTAATTTTATCAGCCGTGAATGCATATTGATCGCGCTATATTTATAATCCACTCGACAGCTCAGCGCCGCCATTCCTACGCGTCATATAACTTTATTAAAACTTGGTCGTCACTCTCTCTCTTTTACGTCAGTTTTGTGTTTCTTTTATTCTTCGTTCAAACACTGTGACTTTTTCTAAACATTTTTCCGCCGTTCCTCCTTAAGTCACTTCAGTCTCCGTGCGTTTGCTTTGTGTGTTTCTTTCTCTTATTCTTTGTATGAACGCTCGCTTTTTCAACGACTCTTTTCTTTGCCTTCATTATTCCTTCCCTTCCTTCAGTTTCCTTGTGTTTCTTTTCCTGTTCGAGCGTACGAACATTCACTTCTGCTGCTATTTTTTCTTCCTTTTCATCCTCCTTCCTTTCCCCTACTAGCTCCTTCCCTCCCTTCCTCCGTTGAGTCTTTCCTCTCATCTCTTTTCCTCTCCTCTCCTCTCCATTCCTTTCTTTTCTCCCTTTTTTTCTCATCCTCCTTCCTTCCCTTCTTCGCTCCCTCCTTTCTTCCATCTTGTCTTTCCTCTCCTTTCCCCTTTTCCACTCCTCTCCTCTCTTCTTTTTCCGTTTTAATCTTCCTCCTTTTCCCTTCCCAGCTTCCCCTCCATCCTCCTTCCATTCCTATCCTTGCTCTCTCTCTCCCTTCTTTCCTCCGTCGTGTCTTTCCTCTCCACTTCCCTCCTCTCCCCTCCTCTACTCTCCCCTCCCTCCTGCCTCATCCCTCAGCCAGGTGTATCCTCCGAGTGACGCCTCATCTCTCCCCTCACAACACCTTCCCTCGTCTTGGCACCTCATTCCCGTCTCCCTCGCCTCTGACAGTCCCTCTCTCCACCTCCTTATAACATCTCTACATTTTTTCCTCCCCTTCTCTTCTTTCCCTTAGTTGTCTCTCTCGCTCCTCCCCTCCCTCCTCCTCCTCTCGGCTCCCTTCCTCCTGCCTTTTTTTCTTTTTTTCCTTTTTTTTTTGTCTTCATTCTCTTTATCTGTCTTTTCTACTTCCTTCTCTACTTTATCTTCCTCCTTCTCTCCCTCTCCTGCTCGTCTTTCATCACCGCCTTTTTTTTTTCTACATTTTCCATATCTTCCATTTCTACTTCCTCCTCTACTTTATCTTCCTCCTTTGCCCTCTCCACCGCCTTATTTCTTTCTTCTTTCCTCATTCTCTCTTTCCTCTTTTTCTACTTCCTCCTCTACTTTATCTTCCTCCTCCTCCCTCTCTCTCCCGGTCCTTTTTTTCCATCCGCCTTCTCTCCTTCCTTCTTTCTCCTCCGTGTTGCCCTGTCCATTGGTCTCGCAAAACAGCTCCGTTGACTAAATTACGAGGCCGGTTCTTGTCGGGCTTTCTTGCAACTTTCCGAAGATCGATTTCTGATGTAACTCAGGGAGGGAGACAACGCAAGGAAGGTCCGTCTGCGGGTTTTTAGTGGGAACCCAGCGACAAAAGGAGAAAGAAAAGGGAGGGGACAGGCTTCTTTTTACGCGAAATGTTTCCAACCCAGCCAACCCTGCGCCCCCCTCTCTCGCGCTCTCTCTCTCGCTTTCTCTCCATCCCTCTCCCTCTCCCTCCTTATAAGCCGCATGATGTGATAGGTTCCCTCATCCTCTCATCTTTCCCCGCCGCGTCACTCTCACGTCAGGACTGATCGGACCACAAGTATCACTGATTCCCTATTGACGCCAGGCCGGGAAGGGGGCAATGTGCGTGTGCGTGTGTGTGTGTGTGTGTGTGTGTGTGTGTGTGTGTGTGTGTGTGTGTGTGTGTGTGTGTGTGTTTGCTTGTTTGTTTCGTGTGCTTCCTTGTGTGTTTTTTGGTTTATGCGTGTTTGTTTGGGTTGGAGTAAATGTCCTCTTTTCCTTGAACTCTGAAAGCCATTCACACAAACAAGCAAACACCGACGCTTCGCAGGTGCACATAAGGCGCCGTACTCAAGGCAGGTCGTCGAAGGGTTGGCCTCGACTCCATCAGGCTAAGTCGTCACGGTGTTACGCCCGCGGCAGCACCGTGTAATGCCCCGCCGGACCCTCCGCCCGTACAATGGCCTCTTGAGCTCCGATTTGAGTCCCCGAAGGCAGTGGAACCGTGTAATTTAACCCTCAAAATGAAGCTGTAAAGCCCATGGAGTGTGCGCGCGTCGGGCTGCGTGAGAAAGCTTGCCCAGCGGTGGCCAGCCTCGCGGCCTCACCGACCGTCACAAATAACGCAAATAACATTACTTGACAGCCATTACCGGACGCGCGAGACAGAGTTAAAAGGGGATAAAAATAACAGTTACGACAAGAGCGTTTATTGCCGTCGGCGAACATAAAGGGAGGCGCAATATTTACCCTTAAACTTTATTCCGCCCGGGTCGGCAGAATAAAGGCCGACCAATGTTTGCCTCGTCAAGTTTATTCTGGGCGCCAAACACCCCGCGACGACCGGCCCCGTGTTTGTCGTGCCGCCCGTCGCCTCCACCCTCCATCAAAAGTCAAAATGGTCAACAAAATCGGGAGGAAAAACAAATATGGCGAGAAAAGAAAACGAGGTTCGTGGGTGGGCGGCGGGAAGGTCGTCGCCGCTGACAGACAGACTTGCGGTGATGACGCCTCGCCGACCCCTTCGTCTGCGGCCCGGGAACCTGTTGTCCTTCTTGTTCCTCTTTCCTTCTTCGGTCGCGGCCTCTTTGTTTGCTACTCGGAACCTGCCTCGATGTGTGCATAGCTTGTTTTTTGTTGTTTGTTTATCCCTATTAAGCATTAACTATTTATTCTTCATTAATAACCAAAAATGAGATATAGAAAGTGACTAGGGGGTGGGAAAAATGTTTGTTCGTTTGTGTGTGTGTGTGTGTGTGTGTGTGTGTGTGTGTGTGTGTGTGTGTGTGTGTGTGTGTGTGTGTGTGTGTGTGTGTGTGTGTGTGTGTGTGTGTTTATGTTTAGGTGTGGGGTGGGGGACAGATAGCCAGGCAGACAGATAGACAGACAGACAGACAGACAGACAGAGAGGCCAGACAGTCATCGGCTCACTCGGATAAACTACATGACGGTGAAGCACAGCATTAACTTTTTTATCGCCGGGACATGACGTACAAGTCCCCCTCCGTCTTACATGCGACAGCGAGCAACACGGGGGCTCAGAACGCCGGGAGGGAAATAAAAACGAGAGTAAAACACTAAAGACACTCTGGCACACACTCCCGCACACACACGAGCGCACATTCACACTCATGGGTTGTCAAAAATCGATGTGTGCGCAGCGGGGTGTTACCAGAAGCCAAGTCGGATTCAGCCCCTATAACACCCGGGTTTTGGAACTGAATCCCCTCACCCTCGCGGCCCCGAATGCATCCTGTAATGGGTTTTTAAGTGACACGCAGACCGGATTATCTGTGAGGGAGTGACGCCCTTAGACTAATGATGGTTCTTGAAGGCCTCGGGAAGGGGGGAAGGGAATGTAAAAAGGAAAAGAATGGAAAATATGAGCATGTATTCTCTTTCTTGAACGGAACAAAAAAGCGAGGGTGAGGAAATGCGTGTTCGTCGTTGTGGTGTTTCGGAGTTCGCTGTGTAAGGCCAAACGCTGCGCCGGTGTGGTTTTAAAGGCGATGAGAACATTTTAGAGGAAAATTACGAAGCTTTCCCTAAGTTCTTCCCGCTCTTTAAATTTTCAGTTTCCTTCATTACTTAGAAAGCATCTACGTAGTCTCTCTCTCTCTCTCTCTCTCTCTCTCTCTCTCTCTCTCTCTCTCTCTCTCTCTCTCTCTCTCTCTCTCTCTCTCTCTCTCTCTCTCTCTCTCTCTCTCTCTCTCTCTCTCTCTCTCTCTCTCTCTCTCTCTGCCTATCTATCTATCTATCTATCTATCTATCTATCTATCTATGTCTGGGTTTGGTTGTCTGTTTATTTATCTGTCTGAGTTTGCATTCTCTCTCTCTCTCTCTCTCTCTCTCTCTCTCTCTCTCTCTCTCTCTCTCTCTCTCTCTCTCTCTCTCTCTCTCTCTCTCTCTCTCTCTCTCTCTCTCTCTCTCTCTCTCTCTCTCTCTCTCTCTCTCTCTCTCTCTCTCCCCCCCCCTTTACACGGAAGTTTTAGGCAACCATACTTCAGCCTCGACGGGGAAGTTTGTGAATGTGCGCGCGATGCTTTGAGTCGCTGAACAACATTTTTCCTGGAGGGTTTTTCTTCCCCCCCTTTCCCTTATTTTCGCGGAGGCTTCGAACTCCCTCCCCTCCTGGCTTCCCTCTGACCTTCGACACCTCGGGTCTTGCGGGTGTCAAGATTCTCGATTCCCTCCCACCGAGCTGTCTTTGGGTCGTATTTTAAAACATTTCGTCGCCCAAGTTCACATATTTGACATGGCTTTCGTAGGAGCTGTAGGCCTTTCCAGGGGAAGTTTTATGACCCTGGTGGTAGTTTGACCCTTCTTCTTTGCCATGAACCTTAAAAAACACTCATGAAAACTAGATTGATCCCCTCTTTGACCTTTAGAAATAGTTGATGTGAGAAGCGATGGCGTCTTAAAATACGGCCCTTTATTCCTCTATTCCTCTTTCCCTTTCCCGTCTCCTCTCGGTTTTATCTGTTTCGCCCTTCTCTTTGTGTGTTTTTGTGGAGGACTGTTTTTTCCTCCTTTCCCGTTTTTTTTTTCTCCAACTCGTGTTTTTCTCTTCGCTTATCGCTTCCTCCTCCCGGAATTCATTTACATACGTACTTGTGTTTTTTTCTGTGGGTTGTGTTTTTATGGACATTTTCTGCCATGTTTGATTTCTATATAAATGAAGTATAAACACTTTAAGCCGGATGTGTGTGTGGGAGTGAGGGGTGGGGAAGACGGGGGGGAGGGGGGGAGAGGGGGGATTTTGTAGCGCTTTTCTGCCGCTTTTCGTTCTTAATTATTGCGCGGCCATCATTAAAAGGGGAGCCAGGTTCTGATTCTGTTAACCCTTTGCTGCGTATCTCTTTGGCGTGTGTTTGCGTGCGTGCGTGCGTGCGTGCGTGCGTGGGTGTTCATCCCTCGCGTTCGTTCCTTTCGCTTGTTGTCATGAATGTTCAACAGTTTGTTTGTGTGCAGTTTTAGAGGAACCTATTTGAGTATATTTACCAAACACAAATATATGTCTTTTGATTACGTGTGTGTGTGTGTGTGTGTGTGTGTGTGTGTGTGTGTGTGTGTGTGTGTGTGTGTGTGTGTGTGTGTGTTTCTGGAGAGGGATACGTACATGCGAGAGACCCCTACGCCGTGTGACACCACTTTGGCCGTACCTGCCCATCTGGTGTTTTTATCGCCCTCTCCCGCACGCCCGGAAATCTCCTGGGCCGGGCCTTGACGCGGGGACCCGAGCCCTTGTTTAGACTTGGCCGTTGGTTCCCCCTTCTGAGGCGCCGCCGCGGCTTTGTGAGTGTGTGTCTCCTGCCCTCTGGCGGCGTCTGACTTTATTTACGAGGTATAATTTTCAAAGAGGAAGCGGAACGTGGTGTGTTTGTCTTTTCTTCAAGGGAGGCAATTACATCTAACATAAAGAAGACAACTCGTGCTCGTAAATATTTGCGTAACGGCGGCGTGACTCAGTGCTCTTTTCGGGTCTCATTTATCCCTAAAACAGGATGAAAGAGCACGACGGACTCAGTAAAGGCGTGATGGAGTTAGCGGAGAGGCTTGAACATAATAAAAGTGTCTGCAATCGAGTTACACAACGTTCTTTTCTTATCTCATTTTCACCTTCCAAGCAGTGAGTGAAAAAGCAAAACAAGGAAAGGGAGCAGTGAGGAGCAGTGAGTAGCGGGCTTTTTTTTTTTTTTTTTTTACATTCGTTACCTTTTTTTTATGCCCTTGAACTGACTCCTCTGCTGTAAAAAAAAATGAGGTTAAAAGTTAATAATGGATACTATAACAAAAGCGTGGGGAAAAGGACCAATAAATAATGCTAATGGGAAGTATTCGCGTGTCCATAAACTACACCAAAGCGTATTCTCAAACACTCACAACCTTACCGCCATGCTGGATCAATCGGATACGTTTTCCTCCCCTTTATGCATATCGATTGCTTCACGTGGCTCCTGAGAACACACGAAGAGCCTCGGCGTTCGTGCTCGGAGGCGGTGAATAACACTCCTCAAGGGATAATATTCTCAAACAATTCTGCTCTCACACACCGACATTCGATAAGGTTTTGGTAGAGGTTTTGTTAGTATTTCCATGGATAGTTTTATGAGAACACACGAAGAGCCTCGGCGTTCGTGCTCGGAGGCGGTGAATAACAATCCTCCAGGGCTCATATTCTCAAACAATTCCGGTCTCACACACCCACATTCGATAAGGTTTTGGTAGAAGTTTTGTTAGTATTTCCATGGATAGTTTCATGAGCCTAGTGATAGTTTGACAAGGCTTCTGCACCATGAACGTGAAAGACAGTCATGAGATCCCGACTAATGTTACTTGTGGGCTTTGGAAATATCTGTTGTGAGAGTCAAAAGCATCTAAGACTACGCTTCATACAAGAACACTGATTCAACCCTTCCTCGCCCCCTTCAGTGACCCCCTCAAGAAGCTCCTCCTCGCATGCAGCGCGTCGGGGGAGGAGGATCGGCATTCGCAGTACATTCCGGGAAGCGTCTCAACCTCCTTCACGTCATGTTTGTGCACGCGAAGCCGATTCATCACCCAGCAGTGCTACCCCCCGCTGCACACACACACACACACACACACACACACACACACACACACACATGCAAACACTAACTAGCTTGCCTTCCTACCCTTCCTCTTCCCCTTTCCTCCTCCTCCTCCTCCTCAGCAAGGCCCGCGATCACTCCCAGACCATATGCTAATCGTGTGGGTAACCTAATGAAATGCGTAAGGGCGGCGGGGCTGAGGTCGCGTCAGGCTGGGCGGAAGGAGGGTCGGCGAACGGCTCTTCCTGGATTCGCACTGTCTGGTCTCCTGAAGGCGGCACGGACGGAAGCACAAAGGGGAAGGCGTTGGTGGCTCTGGTTAGGTGTATCTGTGATGAACTAAGCAACAGTCTCTTGTCTCGTGTGTTTGTGTGTACGAAGAGGAAGCCAAAGGTGAATTTCGTTGAGTGTATCGTGGAAGGATATCTAGACGTGAATATCGGAGGGTAATCAATGGCGCTTGTAGAATTAATTTATTAGTTTATGCATGCCAGGGAAACAGAGTCAGTGAATGGGGTGGGGTGTTTGGCTGTTAGTCTTTGTGTGTGTGTGTGTGTGTGTGTGTGTGTGTGTGTGTGTGTGTGTTGTAATTTCCTGTTAAATATGTTAGCCTTCCAA
>NC_066523.1:19430590-19460590 GCF_024679095.1 Eriocheir sinensis | reverse complement strand
GAAAGCAAACCTATAAACCCACATGACTTAGCGAGCGCTTGATGCATTTGCGAAATAAACTCCTTTGGCTTATTGGCTTTGGCGGTGAATTTGCTCGGTATATTTCTTCTTCCATACGCATATGATTTTTCCTTTTCATCTGAATTATTTGTGCGCAGCTGATACACTTCCGCGGGGTCTAATGCATTTCGCTTTTTTTTGGTCCTGTAGGATTTTAAAGGTTTCGTAGAATTTAGTAATAACAGAAAGCGGCCGCCTCCGCCTCCCGCCTCCCGCCGCCCGGAAAAAAATCCGGCACACAATGTAAATTACAGAGGTAAATAAAGTTTTTGGCTGTGTTTTGTTGCATAATAAAAACACGCCGTAGGAAAATACATTTTCCGGGAATAATTTTGGCGATTTCATTCCACCAAATAAATGAACGCCGTGGCAGCAGCGCGGCGCTCGTCACTGGACGGCGCGTGAGAACACCGTCAGCCCTGCGTCGGGAGGAACCACAGCGACGGCACCCCTCACGAGAGAAAAAAATAAAAGCAACAACAGAAGCGAAAAATGGGGAAATAATTACTAGCTGACCAACTGACCAATGACGGGCGGCGGGGACTGGCTCGTCGTATCTCACAGCCACACCACTTCCCTCGGCCTCCCTGCGCCTTAACTTTCCTCCCCTCTCATCCCGGGCTCCTCCATCTATCTCTTCCTCCTCCTCCACTTTCTTGGCCTTTCTTAACTTTCCTCCCAGCCCTCTCTACCTATCTCACCCTCCTCCACTTGCTTGGCCTCCTTTAAATTTTCTTTCCCTCTCTTTTTGGCCTTCTCTCTGTATCTTCCTCTTCACCTATCTTGGTCTATTTTGTTCCTTCCTCTTCTTTCTCTCCCTTCCCTCTATCTTCCTCTTCACCTCTTCTGGTCTATTTCATTCCTTTCTCTTCTTTCCCTCATTTCCCCTTTCTCGACCTCTTCCAATAATGGCTTCAATCTATGTTCTTGTTCCTTGCAGGGTGAGTGAGGTGCCTTCATGCCGTCCGTGGGTGGCTGGCGTCGCCCCTCGCCGCTAAAGGTGGTGTTGATGCCGCGCAATGATACAACCCAGCGGCGCATTATGAGGACGTATATGTGAGTACTGTGGTGTGTTCTGCCTCTCTCTCTCTCTCTCTCTCTCTCTCTACACGGTAATACAGAGAAAGGGGGTCGAGAAGTGGGGGGCAGGTCCTGGGTGGCTGCTGGGGCGGGGGGCAGGAGGGGGGGGGGTCTGGGCTGCGGGTGTAGGATGGAAAAAAAAAATTAGATATATTCCGAGGTTCATGGTTCTGCTTCGCCCTTAATTAAGCTGAATTCTCCAGCAGATCGTGTTCTGCCGGGGAGGAAAGGAAGTAAAGAGCGTAGTGTGCGTGCGTGCGTGTGTGTGTGTGTGTGTGTGTGTGTGTGTGTGTGTGTGTGTGTGTGTGTGTGTGTGTGTGCTGATTGCCAGAGAGTTTGTTTTCCATGTTTTTGTGTGTGTGGAAAGTTGTGTTGTTTTGGTTGTTGTTGTTATTGTGGTTGTTACTGTCTGCCTCCTCCCTGGTTACTATTGTTGTCGCATTTGTTATTTGTTGTCGTTATTATGGTCGTTATTGCTATTAGTGTTGTCGGTGGATATTGCAGCGGATTGTTTTGATGCATGGGCCGAGGTTACACGAAGGACAAACACCTCCTTGAACATTTCCATGAGACGGGGCGGGGCGGGGCGGGGCAGGTGACGGAGGAGTGGGGCGAGGCGGCGATCTCCCGTGTCAGCAGGCGGCGTCACTGCCTCGCCGGGTCGTCCCAACACCCGGCCCGCTGCCATTATGCATGCATGAAGGAGCCGCGACCCAGGCCAAGACGTTATTAACTTTGTGGTGTCGAGGGCGGCGGCGACGGGGGTGGAGGCAGCGGCGGAGGGGGTTTGGGTGGGGTGAAGGCGTGATATGGGCGGCGGTGCTAATTAGAATGTTTGCTACTGTGACTTTTGTAGCGTGTGTGTGTGTGTGTGTGTGTGTGTGTGTGTGTGTGTTTGGAATGAATATCAGAGGTGGAATGACTGTCTGAGTGGTCGTGGTGGTGGTGGCGGTGATGATGGTGCGATAGGGGCGGTGGTGCAAATGAGAATGTTTACCGTGGTGACGTTCGGTAGCTGGTGTGTTTGGGGTAACTATTAGTGGTGGAAAAGTAAGTTAGTTCTGGTGGTGGTGGTGGTGGTGGTGAAAGATGACATGGAAGGACTCTGGAGGTGGCGGTGGTGATGAGGGGGTGAGGTGATGGGAGAGAAGTTAGTGTTTAGGAGAATATTTATCAAAGCGATTTTTGTACTTTTTTTATGGATGACATAATAGCTGTGTCGGTATGAAGAGTCCTTATGATTTTTTTCTATCAACACTTTTATTGACCGAAGTGTATTCATAGTACCTACCTATAATGAATAAGAAAAAAAAAAATAATAATAATAAAATAATACATTGCTGAATATTTGACTTTAACGTTACACAAAAAAGGTAACTCAGCATCGTACTGATTGTGGTGATGGTGGTGGTGGTCGTAAGTAATGGTGATAAGTATGGTGGTAAGTGGTAATGGTGCTCATGGTAGTGGTGGTGGTAGTGGTAGTGTGAGGGAGGGTCGTTGTGGCGGTGATGGTGGTGGTCGTCGTGGTGATGGTCGTGGTGGTGGTCGTGGGGGTCGTGGTGGTCGTCGTGGTGATGGTCGTGGTGGCCGTGGTGGTTGCCGGGTATATCAGGCTCCGGCAGTTCTCTCCGCGCGGTTATTCCTTCTCTTTGTTACACTTAATCCGACATTGCTTTCTTTTCTCTATCTCGCTCCATTGTTACGCTCTCTCGCCTCTCCTCTATCCGTTCTTTCTCTTTAATCCCATGGCTCTCAATTTGATCTTATCCTCTCTCTCTCTCTCTCTCTCTCTCTCTCTCTCTCTCTCCCCCCTTCCCCCCCCCCACCCCCATTTCTCTCACCTTACCTCACATACCGTCATTTCCCGTCTGTCATCTTCCTCTATCAACAACAAAACCGCTTTCTTCTTACTTCATCGTCTATGTACGCACCATGAATACCCTTACTTGTGTGTGGGTGTGAGTCGGTGGGGATGTGGTGGAGTGGTGTGGGTGGAGGTGCGTGGGTGTTGGAAGTGGGTTGAGGGTGTGTAAACATGTGCGCAAATACATATTGTGCTCCATAACTCGCTTTTTTTTCCCTCTCCCTTCCGTCTCGCTTTCCCCGTCTTGGGTCTGCACCTGGGTGACGTAAGATTACCTTTTGCCCCCCCCCCCCTCCTTCCCTCCCTCCCTCTTCTCGCCCTCGCCCCCCACTCCTTTACCTTTCCCTCCCTCCCTCCCTCTCTCTCACCCTTTTCACTCCTTTATTAGGGAATTTGTGTCACCCTTCAGACCACCCAGCCAGCCACCCTGAAAGCCACCACCTCCTCCTCCTCCTCCTCCTCCTCCTCTTCCTCCTCCTCCTCCTTCTATTCGCTTTCTTATATTTACCTCCTATATCTTGTTTATTTTCCTTTCCCGATGTTATTTTTCGCATTTGTTTATTCTTGCCAATCGTACCCTTCCGGTCGCTTTTTTTTTTTAAACACACACACACACACACACACACACACACACACACACACACACACACACACACACATATATTCACCACTACTACCACCATCACTACCACCAGTACCACCACCACCACCGAGTCGCCAGAAATTCCCCGGCCGCATAAAGTGTCCCATGCGAGTCAAAATACCTTCGATCTTCAACAGGCGGGTTTGTGTCGCCTCCCGCCAGGCTTAGGGCGTGAAGTGTGACTGGGCTGGGGCGGGGGAGGGCTTAGGAGGCCGAGGAGGGGGAGAGAGTGGCTAGACTGGGTCGGGGAGCGGGGAGAGTGACTGGGCTAAGAAGGAAGGGGGTTGTAGGGGACCGGGAATAAAAGGAGCATAAAGGAAGCGAGGGAATGGGACGAGTGTATGAAGGGAGAAAGCGTTGCGGAAGTGTAAGAAGAGGAAGGAGGATAAAGAAATGCAACTGAGAAAATGTTATTGAGGGAGAAAATTGGTTTACTACTTCCGCCGCGGCCCCTGACAAGTTACGTTGCATAATATAAAGTTTAGGTCGTTGCTGTTAAACCATGTCACCGAGTTGCTTGTTGAATGTCGAGCGAAACGGAAGAGTGAAGTACGAGGACCTTAGCGTATTCTTTAGCACGATTACCTTAGCACGTTTACCTTGAAGAGGGAAAAGGAGTATGTTGAGGAAAGGAGACTCGGGTCGGTATTACAAGACTCCTTCACTCCTCACATCAACTATTTCTAAAGGTCAGAGAATGAATGAATCGGGTTCTAATGAGTGTTTTTTTAGGTTCATGCTACTGAAGAAGGATCGAACTACCATCAGAGTCATGAAACTACTCCTGGAAATACCCTAAACTCATACGAAAGCCCTGTCAAATATGTGAACTTGGGCGGCGAAATGTTTTAAAATACGACCCTTGAAGTTGAGGCAGCAGCGAACATACAGATATTATTCACATGTAAATTAATCAGTAAGGAGCATAAGTAAAAGGGTATAGCAAGACGAACGGAGAAGGGGACATTGTAGAGGGAAAATAAGGATAAAAGAGGGAGAGGAGGCGGTGGTAATGGAGGAGCAGTAAGTGTTAAGCAGTCAAGGGAAAGTAATTTATAAGGAGCAAAGGTAAGAAACTGTAACAAGAAACGCGGCGAATGAAAGACATAAATGGCGTCAGCGGGCGACAGGAGACAGACAGGCAGATATTCATGGAGGAAAATATGAGCGGGAGTAAGTGGCGGAAGTAAACGCGATTCAAGAAGCGCGCAAAAAAAAGAAAAAAAGCAGGAGTGTGAATATGACGTTGGTGGCGGCGGAGGAACGCATCAAAAGCTGTAAAAACGCGAATAAGTTCCTCAGATATAACTCTTTTTATTTATTTATTTAATGCAGCATTCTTTAAGTTAATGGAGTGTATCTTCGTTCCAAATAGATCTTAGTTGTCCTTAGTAAGTGTTCTTTAGTCATGATCAGCGCCCAGTTACCAGCACAGAACGCGTGTCTTGTTAATTTAGATCATATGAATGCCTTGTTTTTACTTGCATCCAGACTCTTAAAAAAAACGGAGAACTTTCAATATTTCAATGGGGTTTGGTTCTTCTTATAAAGGGGTTATAATACTCTTCCGTCTCGGTTTCTTCATCATCAAGGGACGCCAGTTTACATGCAAGGCAATGTGTGTGTTTGGGGGAGGATTTATCGTGTCCCGCGAGGTCTGTGGTTAGCGGAATGACGCGGCAGCAACAGGCGGGGTGACTAAACACATTCTCGGAAGCTTGCCAAATCTGCGTTTTTTCTTCTCCTCTTCCCTATTATGATAAAGACGAGTAAGCAAGATCAAGGGGGAGATCCTGATGTAAATGCGAGAGTCACTTTCGTGGGTCTCATGTTTCTTAGCCAACTGTCACAGCGATTCGCGGGCACCACTCTAAAAGTTCTCAATGTTTGCGGTAGGTAAGTGCACGAGAAAAAAATAAAAAATAAGCAAATCGTCGTCACATAAGTACATTGGTTTAATACTTCTGCTGCGGTTCCTGACAAGTTACGTTGAATAATATAGAGTTTAGGTCGTTGCTGTATTAAATCTTGTCACCGAGTTGCGTGTTGAATGTCGAAGCACGAGGACCTTAACGTTTACTTTAGCACGTTTACCTTGGCACGACCTTAGTACCTTTACCTTGCCTGTAGTGACGGCGCTAAGAGGGCTAGACAAAACCTGAGTCGGAGGATCACACTTTTTTGTCAAATCGAGACGAAGCTTAACTTGTGCTCTGAACCGGGAAGGCGACCCCACGCGACCCTCCCTGACCTTGTACGCCCTTTTTTTATTATTATCCATCTCAGTTTTTCTTCTTTCACCTTTCCGCTCCGTATTCACATTTTTCGTATCGGTGTTTTCTTCTTTCTTTTCGTCTCCCTCCCTTCTCTTTTATTCCCCATTCCAGCTCCTCTTCACCTCGCCTTCCCCTCATCGTTCAGCCACACTTGCGCCTTTATTCATTCATGTGTCTTTTCTTCCTTCTTTATTTCCTTCCGTCTCACTCCTACTTGGTTCCTCTCCCTTCCTCCTCCCTCCTTCACCCTCCCTCCTTCACCCTCCTTCCTTCGCCCTCCCTCCTTCACCCTCCCTCCTTCACCCCGGGCATCTTCCTCCATCCCTCACCATCTCCCTCCGTGGAACACTTTTGACTTTTACTAGTGTAGCGTTGCGTCTTATGAATACCGCAGCGCCGCCCGCCCTCCCGCCGCGCCCCTCGACGATTCTCAACACGCAGCGGCCACCGGGATGACGGATCAGCCCCTGGCGGAGAGAAGTGGAAAGAGTGTTTTGTGTCGATGCCGCCGCCGCCTTGTTTGTGTGCAGCTTAGGTTGTTTTGCTCCGCCTGGCCTCACGGCTCGTCTTCAATAGTTATTTTTCTTATAAATGTATTTTGGCCGGCGATCCCACATTATTTCCGGCAATTTGTGTATGCCACGCTGTGCACGGGCTTTGCTTAGTTTTCCGAGGCTCGTGGCGGCGACTTTTCTTCACATTGTGTTTTATTGCGTGACTTACAAATTTCTGCATCGCATTGCCTATTCACTGCAAATGGCGGGGCGTTGCGTAAGAGGCCCGTAATTTATGCGACGGTGAATGTGATGTATGGAACACTGAATCTTTCATACACGATATTCAATCTTCGAGAGGGAAGCGGCGAGGCGGCCAGACCAGTGCCACGAATTTCAAGTTGGGCCAAAGTGGCGATTGTTTCCGTGTCCGCATCTGGGCTCTTCGATGTTGGATTGTGTCAGTTTTGTTTCCTCTTTTTATTATTGCGTTTATCTGCAGTTACCGAATGCCAGGTCCTGCGTCCATGTGCTAGTGATATAAGAGACTGTTGGATTTTAAAAGTTCACTGACTATATTTATACATCATATTCCGTGCCTAACGTAGCACTGAGGTAAGAGCGTCTCGAGTACCAAAGCGTATTGAACCTGTAACATCCATCATCATTCTTCACGGCTCACCACCAAGCAAGGAAATGACACATGTAATGGCACTCTTTCCTCCCCCAGCCTGCATATCTCCATCCTTCACCACCACCCCCATCTCTCTCTCTCTCTCTCTCTCTCTCTCTCTCTCTCTCTCTCTCTCTCTCTCTCTCTCTCTCTCTTTGCCCCCCCTCCCCCCACACACACGACATTGGTTCTGTGTCGCGGCAGCAAGCCCCCGTCACGTGTTTACAAGAGCTTCACCCACAAAGGTAAATCACAAACCTGTCGTCTGGAGCCGCCGCCGTCTGCGTCACCGATAAGACCCTTCCCCAGCCGCCCGCTGCCCCTGGAAACAGACCGTCTGGGACTTCGTAGCTTTCCCCCTTCCCTCCACCTCCTTCCCTCAGGCCACCAGGCAAAGTTATTACGTCACAAAGCAGCACCGTAGCACTTGGCACGCGTAGCCGTCAGCAGGAGGGATAGGTTAGGAGGGGATGTGGAGGATTGTGAAGCACTACGACGCCATAATGGAGCCAGGCGATCTGTACCCCAAACAAACTTCATTGAAACTTGTTTATCTATCAGGTTTCAATGAGACCTTCTTGAAAACTCTCTGGGTTATATTCTTAAAAATTTCGGCGCCCAAGCACAAATATTTAACAAGGCTTTCAAAGTAGTTTCGGGCATTTGCACAAGTAGATTTTTTCATTCTTCTGCTAGTTTAATAATTTTTTTGTGCCATAAACCAACAAAAACATTCATTAGAACGCAATTCATCTCCTTTTCGGCCTTTGGAGATAGTTGATGAGAGAGGTGGAATCAGATATTGCTGCCTCTACCACCGTATAGTTAAAAAAAAAAAAAAACGGACAAAAATTGAAGATATTGCAATAATCTTCAGAATAAGAAGTGGACAGGTAAACTCAGGTCAAGTTAGGTGAGGTCATGCACAGAACTGATAACAACATGACTACCTTCCCTATCACCCTCCCTTACCCCCCTCGTGGCTTCCCTGCACATATCATCCTATCATATCATATTCATATCATACACACTAGCTCATCTCTATGCTGTCCAACTTCCTTATGCAAGAGGAAACCGGCATCTTCAGTCTGGGTGGGTGGATGCGTCTGAGAAGCTGACCTATGGCACTACGGAGTTACCTTCACGACGCCCCGCAAACGGTTCCCAGGGGAGCGCCAGGGTCACACAAAGGGTCCTACAACACAAAGCTGCCACGAGGACGTCAACACTTTTTTTTTCAAGGGGCCTTTTATCTGTGTCCAACAAAGTGTGAGGCAACCACCGGCAAGTGACTCGTCTGTCTACCTGAGGCGGGAGGGAAGACAAACACCTGGGCATTAGGAGAATACAGCCGTCATCACCACCATTCTTTCTTCCTCCTCAGCCTCCTCCGCCTCCTCCTCCTCTTCTTACTCCTACTACTCCTACTCCTACTACTCTTTACTACTACTACTTTTCCCAGTCTTTGAAATTACCACTGTTCTCCACTTTTCTTTCTCATCCTCTATCTTTACCTCCTTTTTCCCTCCTCCTCCTCCTCCTCCTCCTTCACCAAGCATCTCCTCCCTCCCATGTGTATCATCGCGCCGAGAGAAAGAGAGCGAGAGAAAGAAGGGGAAAAAATTATTACTTGTGACGCTTTACGAGGGGAAGGATAAAAGAAATGAGGTTAAAGAAGCGTCACGCCGCACGAAGCCTTTGTTCTGAGGCCAATAAACAATCATGCCCCGCCTCAGGGAAACGAGATGAACCACAACACTGTACGTAAACAAAGGAACAAAAGAAACCCAGAAAAAAAAGTAGCAGTATCGAGTAGCAAATGTATCGAGGAGGAGAGAGGGGAAAGAATGCGTGGAGGAGGAGGAGGAGGAGGAGGAGGAGGAGGTGGTTTCAAGTCTATCCTCCTCCTCTCTCTTCCTCCTGCTCTTCATTTGTATTACCTCCCCCGCCGTAGACCTAACATTGTTTTCTAAGCCACTTCAGACCTTCCTTTTTTTTTATTCCGCCGCCCTCGAGCACTTTTTCCCCTCGGCGCCGCTATGCTAATGGATGAGAGAAAACAGCGCCGGGGACGGAGAGGCGGCGATAAAGAGCCATTAGTGTGATCCGCGCGACAGGTCTACTCTAGCGTAAGACTCTCCCCCGCACGCACGCACGCACGTACACACACACGCGCACACACACACACACACACACACACACACGTAATCTAAATACAACAATTTAATAAGCTACTACTAATGCTTCTGCTATTACTACTACTACTACTACTACTACTACTACTACTACTACTACTACTTACTTATATCTTATCGTTAGTTAGGTCTTAAATATCACATAAGTCAGAGGTTATCGAAGTAACAAAAAAGACTTTGTACATCTAATTATTATTTTCATTGGTTATCTTTTTTTTTATTTATCTCCTTTGTGCTTTGTATAATTATGTTCATGGCCGCCGCTCAAAGATAGCAAAAAATGCTATCGTGTTGCTTAAAAAAATTATGGTGTGGTGTTAGTCCCATTTTTCTGGATATTAATAATTTTCGTACCATAAGTATACAATTTCCTAATTTTGCTTCATTGAACTTAAAAAAAAAATGTCATGACCAGAACATTCTAGATTAATAATTTAACACTTTTGTTTTTGGAGACATCGTAGAAAAGGAATATTAGTTTTTTTCACATTTTTCCATACCTTTCATATTTTCATAATTTTCATAATTTTTGTGGTAAAACAACAATACATTAAACTTTTCGCCTCAGATATTTCAAAAGCTCGAGCAGATGATTGGTGCGTTACGTGCACGGTGGAAGCAACGAGGTGGGCGGCGCGAAGCAGACGTGTCGGGAGGGGGGGGGGTGAGCTAAGGAGGGAAGGAGCCCCCAAGCCCACCTGTGCAGCCTCAGGTGGCCGCAACTCCTCGAGAACTGTTCAAGGCGCACACAACCACCTGACGTTTGTGTGTGTGTGTGTGTGTGTGTGTGTGTGTGTGTGTGTGTGTGTGTGTGTGTTTGAGTTCTTAGGTATTATGTTTTTATTATAAAATAAATGTTTAATATCATTTTTTTTATATTATTCTTAACAACTGTTTTGGGTAGCGCTTTCAGTGAAGATCAAAAAATATTTATCTATGTTTTTAAAGAACGTCAACCACACGCACAAAACAAAAAATACTATGCCTTCATATTTCAGCGTATATACATGTATAACTACGTTCAGTTGGATACACACACACACACACACACACACACACACACACGCTGTATACATGCACGTTTGGACGTATACATCAGTAACAAGGTTGGGCTGGAACCAATTCGTCGAGCCGATGATCGATAATTGAAGTACCACGAAAATTAATGAAAATTTTGATGGGACTTAATTGCAAATGTGTGTGATTTGCCTTTTATTATTTTTTTTCTCTGCAGCGATCGTCCGCATGGAAAGCTTTGCCATTATTTTATATTATTTTGAGTCCGTCGGTACAAAAGAGAAAATGGCTCCCACTCGGCACTTTTTAATTATTTGGTTGAGTGGAAAATATTATTATCCCTTCCTTTTATCTTCCTGCTGCCGAGAAGAGAGGGAAAAAAGTGTGTAAATTTATTCAATTATTTCCACATAAAGTAATGAGAATGAATCATCTTTCTGTGCGAGTATCTTTTGTAATTTGCGTGGAACAGCGCAACATTTTTTTTTAAATAAGACCTTCGACATTTCTAAATATAATGTTTATTTTTATGTGTGTGTGTGTGTGTGTGTGTGTGTGTGTGTGTGTGTGTGTGTGTGTGTGTGTGTGTATGTGACGTTTTCTCTCATAGTTGTGCCCTGCGTGCAAGCTCGCTAAGGTTACACACACACACACACACACACACACACACACACACACACACACACTCTCTCTCTCTCTCTCTCTCTCTCTCTCTCTCTCTCTCTCTCTCTCTCTCTCTCTCTCTCTCTCTCGTCTCACCTTACACGCTACAAGCAGGATGTGGCACGAGGCATGACAGCGCGCCAGCTCGCTCACTCTAAGTATGTTTCTTTCTTTTACCTCCACTGACGTTTGTCCTCTTAAAGATAATACGTGAAGAATACAGACGACACACTCTTGCCAAATCGTACGCACCCCTCCATTTAGCACTCATGACAGCGAAAAGATGAATGGGGAAACTGAAGTAGAGTGAAAGTAATGGTACAACTTCATGGTGTACTTTTTTCCTCGTGGTGTGAGTGCTAAATGGGAGGGTGCGTACAAATTGGCAAACGTACTATACCTACTCACTCCATACCTACAGACAGAGAGACATGAAGTACTGCGTGTCGGACCGGAGTAAACACAGACACGTAATCACACAGACGGGGTAACATGTGGCTTTGTGTCTGCTTATACCGCCGTGAAATGCCAAGAATCCCCGTGAATGGCGCTTAAGTACAGACTGAAGGGGTGGGAGCGAGACCGAGAGGGGAAGATGGGGGAGGAGGACTAAAAGGAAGAGGAAGAAAGAGAAGAAGAAAAGGGAGAGGAGGAGGTGAGGAAATGGGAGGAAAAGAAAAACGGGAGGAGAAGAAGGGGGAGGAGGAGGTGAAGAAAGGGGAGGAGAAGAAAAACGGGAGAAGAAGAAAGGGGGAGGAGGAGGAGAACACGAACGGGCAGGAGAAGAAGAAAGGGGGGACAGAAGAGAAAAAAGAAGGGGTGAGGAGAAGAAGGGAGAGAAGAAGAACGGCGACGTCAAAGAAGAAGGAGGAGGAGTAGAAGAATAAGGTGGAGAGAAGGAGAGAAAAGGGAGGAGGAGAAGAAGGGGAAGAAGAAGAAGAAGGGGGGAGGAGAGATAACTACCGCGACAATAGAGGGGAAGTGGGTCATGTAATAACGTAAATAGGGTGGGGGGCGGGGGGGCCTTTGTCATGAAGAGGAGGAGGAGGGACGCGAAAGAGATTAGAGAAGGGGCGATGAGGGTGAGACGGAAGGCGCAGAAGATGGAAGAGAGAGAGAGAGAGAGAGAGAGAGAGAGAGAGAGAGAGAGAGAGAGAGAGAGAGAGAGAGAGAGAGAGAGAGAGAGAGAGAGAGAGAGACTGAATACATAAGCAACTATATCTTTTATCATTAGTCTTTTCCGTTGCCCTGATAACATGATAAAAATCTTCTGCTCCGCCGCACGTTAAGTACTAATGAATAAATGAATAAGAAAATACAGTACAAAACAATACCTTTCCCTCTTCATTTCGTTCTAAGATATTAAGAGAAGCAAAACAAAAATTAGTGAGCGTATGGGGAAAGAAAAACGGCGCTATGGATGAATAAATAAGATACCGAGATGCGTGATTCTTTTGTTTTGTCTTCTTCTGGAGCAACGGTGCCAGATTGTCGTACTCAGCCGCTTATATTTCCCGACTTCCTACCCCAAAATTGTCTTCTGGGCTCCAATAACGAAACTCATTTATAGTTACCGTTAAGAGATTTAGATCCTGATGTTTCTTGGCAATAGTTAGGCGTCAGAAACCGGTAAATACTATACTCTGAGTCCGACAATCTGGCAACGGTGTTCTGGAGGTGGTTTTCAAGTCTTCTCCTCTGCGGTAAACAAGAGTCTGGCCCCGTCTTTAATCAGAGCTTGTACCACCACCACCACTACCACTTCCTCCACCATCCATCAAGCCATCTCTCTCTCTCTCTCTCTCTCTCTCTCTCTCTCTCTCTCTCTCTCTCTCTCTCTCTCTCACAAAACAGCCCCAGCGTTCGTATATCCAATAAAGCCTACTCATCTTCATAATTTATTCCCATGTTGACCTTCATTTAATTTATCTTCCTCCTCCTCCTCCTCCTCCTCCTCCTCCGCCCCATCCATCCATATAACCCGTTTCTCCCTCTTCAAACATGCTCCTCATCCGTCCATTATGATTTTTTTTCCCTCTTCTTTCCTCCTTCCTCCGAACATTTCCCTCCGCCAGTTACATCCTCCTCCATCTCATCCTTTCCCTTTCTCCTACTTTCCCTCTCTCAACTTCCTGTCCATGTTCCAATTCTCCGACTCTCCACCCATTCCTTGTTTCCTCTCACATCCTCCTTTCCCTCCAGTCCTCGCGTTTTCTTTCTCTTCCTTTTCCTTCTCTCTCCGCCCGTCCAGTATACCCTCCCTCTTTGCCCCTCCGGAAGCTTCCTTCACCAACACCAATTATTCCTACAAAGACAGGAGCGGAAGCGAGAGAGGGGGAGACCGAACAGTGATAAAGCAGGAAAATGACAAGGAGGGGGGCCGGGAGGGAGGGCGAGAGAGAGAGAGGGAGATTGGGAAGGGAAAGAGGAAAGTTTGGAAGGAATAGGGAGAGAAGGTCGAGGAGGAGGAGGAGGAGGAGGCGCTGGCAACGAAGAAGATGAGGGAAACCCTGGAAAATACGGGAAAAAGAAGATGGTAAAGGAGAGAGAGAGAGAGAGAGAGAGAGAGAGAGAGAGAGAGAGAGAGAGAGAGAGAGAGAGAGAGAGAGAGAGAGAGAGAGAGAGAGAGAGAGAGTGTAGGGAAGCGGACGGGGACAAAACACTCAACATCTAACGTTGCAGTACTCCTTTATCTTAGTGAAGTAATATGCAAAGCAGGCAATAAAATATCGAGCCCGTAGCGTGGACTGGCGAGCTGCGCGGGACGACGAGGAGGAGGGTGGTGAGAGGGGCGAGGGGAGAGGGTGAGGGTGAGGGTGGGTGAGGGGAGGATGTGTGTGAGGGATGAGCGGCGACAGGACAGGCATTGAGGGTGGGGGAGCAGCGGTAGGGGAGGGAGGAGTGAGGGAAGCGAGGGGTGGAGCAGCGGGAGGGGAGGGAGAAGTGAGGGAAGCGAGGGGTGGAGTGGCGTGGGTCAGGACACAGAGGGAATTATGTGAAAGATTGAAAACTGGGAGACTCTTTCCTGAAATTATTAAATCAGGAACACGGGAATGGCTGAATGGGGATTGCTTTTCCCATGGCGTTTAAAGGGAGACAGAGAGACCAAGACACGGGAATTGAATGGAAGGAGACGTGCAATCGAAGCCCCCTGTTGTAAGATTTGATTTTAGAACACGTAGGCAAAGAATAATGCTTTTGTTTTGTCTGTATAGAGGAACGAAATATATAGATAGATCGAAGAGAGAAGAGAAAAGAGGAAAGAAAAGGAGGATAAGAGAGAGGGAAGGTTGGCAAAGGGAGGGAAAGGAAAGGGTTACGAGGGAGATTTAAGGAGAGAATCAAGGGAAGGGTTACAAGGGAGATTTAAGGAGAGAATCAAGGAAAGGAAATGAGAGTTAAAGACGAGGACTGCAGCAAAAACAAAACACGGGAGAGGCTGCCGGGGGAGATGGAGGGAGGGAGGCAGAGGGAGGCAGCAGGGTCTGGAAGGGGACAGCGGCGCAGAGGGGAGAGATCGGCAACGAAAGAATAGCAAAAGTTAGGTGAAGGAAATGAAAGATGATCTACGGGTGTTGCGAGGGGCCGCGAGGGGAATCGAGGAGCGGCGGGGAAAACATAGCAGTGGGAAGAGGGGAAGATCGCGTCTTATAAATGGCTTCTCATTCACGAGGGGCAAAAATGAGAGTAAAGTAATAGTAATAATGATAATAATAGTAATGATAATAGTAATGATAAGGGAGTTTGTGCATATTCTCTATTCCTATAACTGAGAGAGAGAGAGAGAGAGAGAGAGAGAGAGAGCAGAACTGACAGTCCATGTGAATAAGAGAAGAGGATTAACGTATGAATAAAGATGAGGGAAAGGGAGTGGAGGATTAGAATGAAGAGAACGCAAGAATAAAAAAATAATAATAAAACAGCGGAATGAAAGAACCAAACCAAACAGAGATAGCATTCGGCGCCTTCAATGTCGGAGAGATGTCAGAGTTTATTACGGAATTAAAGTCTCGGCGACGAATCTTAATGAACACGAAACAACGATGAGGAGAAATATGGTGAGGGAAGATAATATTACCGTCTCTCTCTCTCTCTCTCTCTCTCTCTCTCTCTCTCTCGATAGACGCCATTCCACGTCAAATGATTACCAAAGAAAATAAATTATTACGTTTATTTTCTTCTTTTCCTTGTTTTTTTTCTTTTACTCGGTTTACCTTTTTATTTTTTCTTCTTTTACTCGGATTACATTTTTTTCCTCTTTTGCTCAGTTTGCGGGTTTTTTCTTACTTGGTTTACGTTTTTTTCTTCTTTTACTCAGTTTCCTTTTTTTTTTTTCACTGCATTATTTTTTTTTCTTCTTCACTTGGTTTGGGTAACACTGACTTGATCTTCCTTCACTGTTACTCGTTTTAAAAGGACGTGAATGTAAGGAAAATTAATCAACATAGAAAGACATGCGCTTCAGCTACAAGGACTATTACTCTTTATTTTTTTAATTTGTGGTCAGACACGATTATTTTAATTTTATTTGGATTTCGTTTTTACGTTTCAAGGAACAAAATGAGAGAGAGAGAGAGAGAGAGAGAGAGAGAGAGAGAGAGAGAGAGAGAGAGAGAGAGAGAGAGAGAGAGAGAGAGAGAGAGAGAGAGAGAGAGAGACTTAATATAACCTAACCTAACGTAACCTAATCTAACCCAACCTAACTTACCTAATCTAACCTGAGAGAGAGAGAGAGAGAGAGAGAGAGAGAGAGAGAAGGGGTGTTATTTTGCCCGGTTATGGAGATGGCTTATTTTTCCTTTCTGTACCCCTACGCACGCCCCCCCACCCACCCACCCTTACGCAACAGGAATAAAAGAACGTATTCCGGGCGTCACCTCTGCCCCTGACGCTCTGAAGTCCAAATTTGATATCACTTAAGGCTGTTACGTAAAGAGAGAGAGAGAGAGAGAGAGAGAGAGAGAGAGAGAGAGAGAGAGAGAGAGACAGGCCTTTAACTCGAGGGAATAGTACAAGACATGTTGGGAGACGGAGGAGACTCAGAGGAAAGGAGAGAGAGAGAGAGAGAGAGAGAGAGAGAGAGAGAGGGAGAGGGAGAGGGAGAGGGAGACCAACGGCAGAGAAGAGGAAAAACGGACGAAGTGACGGAAATTTTCAACTGTCTTTCTTCCTCCCGTCTCATTGTCTGTCTGTTGGATGAATTACCTCTTTTTTTTCACCTCCGCCGTCGTGTCATATTTGCATACCTGAGCGTCATTATTACTCGGTGTTGTCTGTCTGTGTCTCTCTCTTTATGTCTCCCTGTGTGTGTCTGTCTTTTCTTCTGTGATAAGTGAGGCAACAAAAGAAGGAGGGCGTGCAGGTGTGAGGTGATGATTAGTCCTTCCGGTGTTATCTTCTTTAACCTTTTTTCTTTATTTACTTTGATGGTATTTATTCTTTATTCTTCGTTTTTTGTTTTAGCTTTTTTTCTCTCGTGTGGCTTTTCTTTCTTCCTCCTTTTTTTCTTATTCTTTTATATTTTCTTTAACTTTTATTTTCTTTGACGTTATTTATTATGTATTTTTCGTTTGTTTGTTTTAACTTTTTCTCTCTCGTCTGACTCTTCCTTTTTCCTCCTTTTTTTTCTTGTTATTTTATTTTATTTAACTTTTATTTTCTTTGACGGTATTTATTTATTTATTTATTTTGTTTGTTTTAGCTTTTTCTCTCTCGTCTGACTCTTCCTTTTTCCTCGTTTTTTTTTCCTGCTTTTTTTTTGTCCTACTTCTCACTACTTATTTTCCTTCCTTTTAATAATATCTTTTGAATCATTCTCTTTCCTCTTCACTTTATTTTCATTTCCTTTTTTTTAATTTCGTATCTCTTCCTTCCAGCTGCTTCCTTTCACTTCATCATCAGCTCATTTTTTTTTTCATTCCTGACACTCTAGTTTTTATTTTTATTATTGTCCTCATTATCATCATCGTCATTGTTGTTGTTTTTTGCCATTTTGTTTGATTATTTAATTTTACCATTTATCCTTTTTTTTACTGTACGGTAGCTTTTTTTTTTTTTTATATTTGACGATTCCACTTTTTTCTGCACTGTGTCAAACTCTTTTCTTCCTGTTTTCTGACTTTTCTCCATCATGCTGCTGGCGACTCTCCTATGCATTATATTCACTCTTTAATATTTCATTCCTCCTCCTCCTCCCCAGTTTTCCCCGTCCTCTTTTTCCTTCTATTCCTTTTCCTCCTCCTCCTCCTCCTCCTCCTCCTCCTCCTCTATTTCCTGTGTTCTCTTTTTATATTATTTTTCTTCACACAAACTTCACTTTTCTATCACCTGCAATTTTTTATATTATTTTTCCTCTTTTTTCTCTTTTTTATATTATTTTTATATTCTCTTTTTTATATTATTTTTCTCTTTTCTTTCACTAACAATTTTTTTATTATTTTTTTCCACACAAACTTCTCTTTTCTATGACCTGCAATTTTTTCCCCTTTTCTGGACCATTTCTCTTTTGCACCACAATCTCTCGACCGGCACACTTTGTCCCCCATTATTCACTTTTTTCCTATTCTTTTTCCTTTCTCTAGATTTTCCCCACTTTTTCCTGATCCGTTTTCCTTTTTTTTTTTATTTATTTGTCCTTTCACGCTTTCTCCGTCTCATTTTATTCCACACACACATTATTTAGTTTTTTTTTCTTCTCTTTTTCCCTTCTCTAGATTTCCCCTTTCTTTCTTTTTATCATTTTTATCCTGATCCATTTTTTTTTTTTTTTTAATTTATTTGTCCACTCACGCTTTCTCTGTTACATTTTATTCCACACACCCATTATTTACTTTTTTTTCTTCTCTTTTTCCCTTCTATAGATTTTCCTTTTCTTTCTTTACATCGTTTTTATTCCGATCCATTTTTTTTTTCTGTGCCCTCTCAAGCCTTCCTCTTCCACTTCCTTCTATACTCCGTTATCCCACCCATTATTCTTAGCCACCACTTATCATCATTTTATCAACATTTTCTTCTCTTACTTCCTTTTTCCTTCCTCTAACTCTATGGCATTCACTTTCCTTTTTTTTCATTCCTTCTTTTTCTACTGCAATATTTTTCTTTCCCCCCAACAGTACTGCACCATTTACTTCTCTCCCTTGTTTCGTCTTCCTTTCTTTTTTTTCTATTCTCACACGCTTCCTTTTCCCTCTCAAATTGCTGCATCACTCACATCCTCTCCTCCCTTTTCTCACTTGTCCTCTCTTCTCGTTTCTCCCACACACACCTTTTCCTCTCTCAAAGTGCTTAATCATTCACTTCCCTTTCTCCCTTTTCCGCCCCAGCATCTCTCCCTTCCGTACTCACTCTACGCCCCATTCTTTTCACCCTTTCCGTTCTTCTTCTCTCCAACCTGTACTCCCCTTCCCTCCCCCCCCTCTTTCCACTCCCCCCTCTCCGTCAGTCCATTTTCTTCACAGTCTTTTCGCCCTTTTTCTTTCCACGCTATGCCATCCTCTCACCCCTCACCTTTCTCTCCCTATTTGCACTTTCTCCTGTATCCCTTCGCTCTATCCCCTTTCAATTGTCCCTTCAACCATTTCTCTTTCCCTCTCGCTCCTTTTCCAAACAGTTCCTCCTCTCCTCCTCTTCTATTTTCTCCCATGCCCTTTCTCTCTATCCTTTGTCCTTTCAGTAATTTTCCTTCAACCATTTCTCTTTCCCTCCCTTTTCCCAACCAATTTCTCCATTTTCTCGCACTTCCCGTTGCTCTTTTTTCTAACATGTATTCCCCTTCTTTCCCCTCCCCCTTCTCCTCCTTTCTCTCACTCCTCCTCTTTCCAATCCTTCCTCCTCCTCCTTTCCCCCCAACAGTTCCTCCGTTTCCTCACGCTTCCCTGTTGTTCTTCCTAACCTGTACGTCCCTCCCCTCTTCTTTCCCCCCCTCCTCCCCTCCCCCCCCCACCCCCTCCTCCCCGCGGCACTGTTGTTATGGTCCAAATAAAGACATTGCGCCCAGGACGAGTAGAGGAAAAGAAGGAAAAAAAAAATCATCCACAACATCATTTATTTATCATTACCATTGCCGGGAGGAAGGAGGGAAGGGCGTAATGACGAGGAGGGAGGAAGGGGAGAGGAAGGAGGGGCGATAATGGCTCGGTGGGCGGGAGGAGGAGGAGGAGGAGGAGGAAGAGGAAAGGAGGAGAGAGAGGAGAAATGAGAGAGAGAGAGAGAGAGAGAGAGAGAGAGAGAGAGAGAGAGAGAGAGAGAGAGAGAGAGAGAGAGAGAGAGAGAGAGAGAGAGAGAGAGAGATTATCTTTTTATTGCTATTATTTTATTGTTATCATTATTTTTTTTACTATTATCCCCATTATCTTTATTATATCTATTTCTCTTTTCATTATTCTCTTTCATCTTCCTCCCTCTCATCATCACCATCATCAAAACCATCTACACAACACAACAATCATCATCATCATCATCATCATCAAAACCATCTACACAACACCACAATCATCATCATCATCATCATCAGCCGTCGCAAGGTGTGGACGCCTCACTCCGCTAATCAAGGCGACACGTCCTTTTTCTGCCACTCCGTCTCTATTTCTCTTCAAGGAGGAAACGCCGTCACTTTTTTCACCCATTGTGTTCTTCCGGTTGTCACTCCCACCCTCCGTTCCCTTTCTCTCTCTCTCTCTGTCTCTTTACACTTCCTTTTCACCTTTTTTTTTTTAACTTATTTCTTCTTAGTGTGTCTGTTCTCCCTAACTATTTTTTTTTTTATAGTCATATTTTCCTCACCCTCCTGTCGTCCTCTTTTTTTTTCTCTCTCCCCATCATGCCCTCTTCATATCCCCTCATTCACCCCTTATCGCGCCCCTCTATCTCCCCTCTTATCTCCCCGCGTCTGTCTCATAAAAAAAAGGTAATTTACACAGTTGTCTCTTCCATGATGAATTGTGCATAAAATTTGAGGGGAAAAAAGAGGACATTTAAAACTTTCTACGTAACTTGTCCCCCCCCCTTCCCTTCCCTTCCTCGAGTGTATTGTTGTTGTTGTTGGTGTTGTTTGAGTTGATGTTGTTAATGTCACTTTTTGCCCCCGGCGCTGCGTGGTGTTAGGTGTTTTTTTTATTTTTTTTAGGCTTGACAAATTTGCACAGAGTAGTAGTAGGAGTAGTAGTAGTGGTAGCAGTAGTAGTGATGGTGGTAGTGGTGATGGTAGCAGTAACAATAACAAATTTACGACCACAATTACAACAGCTGCAGCAACAAAAATAAAACAAAACAACACTTACACCAACAACAACTGCAGCAAGAACAACAAGAACAAATCAACAACCACAACAACAACAACAACAACAACAACAACAACAACAACAACAACAACAGTAACACGAAGTACACACACAAAAAAAAGGGAGAGAATAAGACTGTCGAAAAGAGAAACACACACACACACACACACACACACACACACACACACACACACACACACACACACATGCACACACACATGCACACCACACAGCGAAACAGCCGTGATAAAATACAACAAAAGGATAAAATGCCGCGATGGAAAAGAAAGAAACATACACAGACAACAAGGGTGGTGTTGGACGCAAAAAACAAGAGCTCGAATAGATTTAGGTTTTGAAACACCAGAGGAAAACAGAGGCGAGAGTCGCGTTCAGCAAACAAGTGAGAGAGAACGAGAGAGAGAGAGAGAGAGAGAGAGAGAGAGAGAGAGAGAGAGAGAGAGAGAGAGAGAGAGAGAGAGAGAGAGAGAGAGAGAGAGAGAGAGAGAGAGAGAGAGAGAGAGAGAGAAAAAAAAAACGAAGCCAATGTTGTTCCCAGGAAAGAAAACATAAATATAACCAACTAAACGAAGCCAGAAAAACAAGAGAGAGGAAGAGAGAGAAAAAAAAGAGAGGGAAAGAAAAGTGAGGGAAGCAGGAAAACGATGACAACAACTAACAAGAAGAAAAAAGAAGAGCGGAAAGTCTGAGAGAATAACAGAGCGGAGATCACTCGAGGCTGTAATTAAGAACTATGAGAAAAAGATAATAACCTATTTAATAACCGCTCAAAGGAAAAACAGCGGAGGCAACAAAGGGCCGGAGTGGAGAAGAACGCATACTTGTGGCGGCGGCGGCGGTGGTGGTGGTGGAGGGAAGGTAGAGTGGCGGAGGCGGCGGGAAAGGGAGGCCGTGAAGGAAATAAATGCAATGGTGAGGGGAGAGAGCGAGGGACCACACGGGGAGGGAAACAAGACTTCGGCATTAATCCTACTGCCTCCCCTGCAGCCTCGGGACCTCCTCCAGACGCGCCTTCTCCTCCCCTCTTCTCTACCCCCTCCCATCCCTCCCTTCCCTATCTCCCCCTCCTCCTCTTTCTCCGCCTCTCTATTCCTTCTCCTCAAGCTCCGTCATACGCTGGGAAGAAGTGCGAACGCGGCGATAGAACCTTTGAACCTTCTTCCTCGAACTGGGCGCGTTGATCAAGGGACAACGAGAGAACTTAGGCTCTTGGGTTTCACTGGATGCATTAAAGGGATTCTCAACTCCTTGTCTGGCGGGTCGGCGAGGCGCGAGGGAAGTCGTCTCGCGCCCCCGATGGAAAGTGGATATTTAACGGGACTCATCCTTCACGAGGCTGGCGGCAGGACGCGGCCAAAGGATCCCTGCAAGTTTTCAATCTCCCCCGCGGGACTTCCGGCGTGGGTGTGCCCCGAGGGAGGCCCAGGACGCACACACCTGATTATACTCCGTTTCTTGAGCACAAAACAAGGCGGTCATGTTGTGTTCTGGCGGTGGTGGCGAGGATTTCACGGCTTGAGGGAGGCTTGCTTGCATGGTAGGGTTGTTGTCTTGTTTGTTGCTGTTCTTGTTCTTGTTCATATTAATGATGATGATGATGATGATGATGATGATGGTGATGATGATGTACCTAATTCCTCAGCTTTTTTGACTGGCAAACGTCGATTCAGTAGTTGTAGTACTGTAGTAATGAACAGCAGAGGTAGTAGTAGTAGTAGTAGTAGTAGTAGTTGTTCTGGTAGTAATAGTAGGAACAACAACAACAGCTACATCAACAACACAAAAAGTACCATATCCATCACACAGAAGAAAACTTTTATCACACTCAAATAACCCTTTTTTATGCCGCTTCCTTATTTCCAACATTTTCCGGACGTCGGCGGCCACGCACCTCGAGTCCCCCAGATCGTAAAACTCAGTCCCTTTCTCCTTCTCTGAGCCTCACTCGGGTGTCTCCTGTCGGGGCGAGGCGGGTGGGCGCCGAGGAGCCACGCAACTGAGGGAGGAAGGACCAGGCAGCACGAGGCCCGAGGGAGGGAGAGATAGAGACCGGTGGGAGATGGGGAGGGAAATTGTTTGTCGAGGGAGGCAGATAGGAGGACGAACAACCGGAGGGGAGGAAAGCGAGAGAGAGAGCGGAGAGAGAGAGAGAGAGAGAGAGAGAGAGAGAGAGAGAGAGAGAGAGAGAGAGAGAGAGAGAGAGAGAGAGAGAGAGAGAGAGAGAGAGAGAGAGAGAGAGAGAGAGAGAGAGAGTGTGTGTGTGTGTGTGTGTGTGTGTGTGTGTGTGTGTGTGTGTGTGTGTGTGTGTGAGAGTGGCGAGACGGACTGATGGAAGGGATGAGTACTTGTAAATCTTGACTATTGTGTTACCTAGTCTGCCGTATTGAGGGAGGGAGACATGGTCGATGGGCAGAGAAGGGAAGGGAAGGGAAGAGAGTAAAGGGTAGGGAAGAGATAGGAAGGGTAGGGAAGAGAAGGAGAGAGAAGGGAAGAGAGGACGGTAAGACAAGGAAAGCAAAGGAAATGGAACGGAAGGGAGGGAAAAGGAGGGGAAAGAAAAGTAAATAAGGGAAGAGAAGGGGAGGAAGGGGAGGCGAAATGATGGGAGATGAAGGGAAGGGAAGGAGAGGAGCGATAAGGAGAGAAAAGAAATGGGAATGAAAGGAAAGAGAAAGGAATGGATGGAAAGGGAAAGAGAAGGGAATGGAAGGAAAGGGAAAGAGAAGGGAAGGGAAGGAAAAAGAAGGGAAGGGAAGGAAAGGAGAGGGATGGAAAGGGAAGGAAAGGAAAGAAAAGGAAAGGAAAGAGATGTTAATGAAAGGAAAGAGAAGGGAAGGGATGGAAAGGAAAGGGATGGAAAGGGAAGGAAAGGAAAGGAAAGAGATGGAAATGAAAGGAAAGAGAAGGGAAGGGATGGAAAGGGAAGGAAAGCGAAAACAAGAACACCTGCACGAGACTAGATTCTCATAACACCTGGAATAGCAAGAGAGAGAGAGAGAGAGAAAGAAAGAGAGAGGTAAAGCCAATCCAGTGAGGTGATATCGCGACTCCATTCCCTGCGTGCTTATAACATTCTCGAGAGCCTTTTTTTTCCCCTAAAGCCATTTTTAGCCCCTTCAACAATTACTAGTATAGCATCACTTCTACTTGGTCTGTATTACTCCTTCATGCATATTCTTCCATTATGTAACACTATTATTATCTCTCTTTTCTTTCCAGGGAGGGCGCGTTTCTTGTTTATTGGTGTCTGGTCTTTTTCCTGCATCAAATTTTACTCGATAGTGTGACTTTCTTTTTTTTTTCCTTCCTCCGCGCCGCCTCGCTCCCTACCATTCTCCTCCCGCCTCACACTACATAGTTTTCACTCGCGTTTTTATCACCTCTGTTTCTTTCTTTCTCGCCCTCCGCTCCTAAAAAAAAAATGTAGTAGTCTCTCTCTCTCTCTCTCTCTCTCTCTCTCTCATATGGGAGGAGGGAAGGGGGGCAAAAAAAAAACAGCGCTCCAGCTACCTGCCGAGTTTTCGCGCACCTGACGTGGCCTTGATTGTCTTTCGTCGCTCTTCCTTCTCTCACGTGTGGCGAGGAGCGAGAGGGAGGAAGGGAGATCATCAAGCTTAGTACGACGGAGTGTTGATGAAAGTCTAAGCATTGTTAATCTTCTCAAAAGGGAGTCTATGCAACTAATAGTGAGTGTATGTCAAAATAGTACGCACCAATCTAAATAGTGCATGTATAAGGAAAAAAATTACTCTAGAAGGTTAAGCAGATATATTAAAGAAATTAAGGTCGGTATTATCAGACGATATTGCCTCTTACATTAACGAATTTCAAAGGCCAAAAGGGAGATGAATCGGATTTTGATGAGTTTTATTTTAGGTACAGAGGGATGGTCAGACTACCGCCAGGGTCATGAAACTACCCATGGAAATCCCCACATATCCTACGACAGTCTTATTAAATGTATGTGGTTGGGGGTCGAAAGGTATCAGAGTATGACCCTAAACTTTAGCAATATGATAATTAATAAGGACTATATTTTGACAGGAGTTCACATTTCAGAGTATATTAACCCCTTGATAACAGTACAATTTGGAAGAGTGCGTACGATTTGGCGAATATTCTTAGTCTGAAAGCAAATATTTACCTCTCACTCCACCCAGAAAGCCTCGGCGCTGACTGTCCCATTTGTTGTCGCGGCTTTTGTTTTCTCCCTCGACTGGGTTTTTTTTTCGTTTTTTTTTTCGTTGGCATTGTTTTCTGCATAACACTCATTTTTAAGCCGTAACTTTGCGGCTTATCCTGTTTGGTGGTCCCTCACGAACGTCCCTGTGTGTGTGTGTGTGTGTGTGTGTGTGTGTGTGTGTGTGTGTGTGTGTGTGTGTGTGTGTGTGCTTTAACTCTAATCTATTCATGCTTTTACCAGATTGCGTCAAGTCCCGTATCTTATAACATTTTATCATATCCTTCGACAAACTTATGCTTACTACCTCTTTCACGCGATTTCATCTGTGTGTGTGTGTGTGTGTGTGTGTGTGTGTGTGTGTGTGTGTGTGTGTGGCGAGGAATGTTTCACGGGGGATCGTGGTCGCCATTGTGTGTGTGGTTGTCGTAATGTGCAGGATTAGGGCGGCTCCTGTGGGCAGCGTGGGGCCCGGGCCGACAGTGAGTGGCCTGCCGATCCTAATGGCGGGGATCACTCGCTCGAAGTAGGGGGGTCGGAGGGGGGGGGTCCAGGGGGGAGGGGGAAGAGCATTGCAACCAACCCCCCTGACCCCCTCGGCCCTTCATTCCCCCTCCTTCCCCACCTACCCACTCACGCACCACCACCACAAATCTCTTTAACCCTTCATCCCTTCTACTTTTACGCTGTCTCTTCTATACCATGATCCTCCCGCATATTGGCTGACCCATTATCCTCCCCGCACTACGCTGACAAACCTCTTTAAACCTTCACCCTATCTACCTTTACCATGTCTCTTTATCATCTTTCCAAAACCCTTCTACCATGATCTCCCTGCATGTTGACTGATCATTAATTAATTTACCCTCCCTGCCCTTCCCTCCACCTTCACTACCCTGCCATCACACCACCATGTAACCCTTTATCTCTCCTACCCTCACCCTATCCACCCTTACCTCCACCACAACCACTAATACCACCTATAGTTCCCCCTTTAACATAGTCACCCTCTGTGTTGACCTCTTCCTCCTGAGCCCCAGTCACTCACCCAACCTTCCTTCACCTCCACCACGAAGCTCTCCTCTACCCACACCTACCCTCTCACCCATGCCCCTGTCCACCCTTCCTTCCGCATCTACACCCTGCCACCATATCGCAATTAACCTTTCACCCTTGCTCCTTCACTCTGGTCTACGCCTTACCCTTCCAACACCCTTATAACACAACGACCCTTATCTACCCGCCTTCACCCCTTATCTTTTCATCCTTACCCCTTATCCATCCTCCCTCTGCCCTTACCTCTCTTCCTGCCTCCCTCACTCCCTACCTTCCCTGCCTCCAATCCACAGCGTCCTCAACCACACTCAACGTCTCCTTCTTCCCCCATTCCTCCCCATCTGTACCTTCATTGCCTACCACTAACCTGATATCACAGCGCCCATTACCTCCCTGCCTCTCGACACAACAGCACCCTCTACTGCTCTTAGTCCCCTCCCCCTCCCCCCCCCCTCACCCATTAGTCCCCAGCCATAGTACTCTCCAATGCTCCCCGAGGATGTAAAGAAGCAAAGGACCTCCAGTAGTCGTCTTTATTGCGCCTCGATCCCCTTCACTGTCTGGTCACGAAGGAGGAGGAACCTAAGACGAGTTGTTCCTTGAGTTCTCTAATAATAAAATAGCAGCAGTTTTTTGTTTGTTTTTCGTTGCGTTTATTATGTTTTATCAAGTTTTTATTAATTAATTTCGGTTCGGTTGCGTTCTTTAACGTGGCTGTGAAGGACGTCTTTGTTATTCTTGAAAGGTTGCTTGTTTGTTTGGTGAGTGTGTGTGTGTGTGTGTGTGTGTGTGTGTGTGTGTGTGTGTGTGTGTGTGTGTGTGTGTGTGTGTGTGTGTGTGCTTTCCTACAAACACTTCCTATCTTCACGGATGTTTCTTTCACTTCCACGAGATCACTGACTTCTTCTTGATTAAACTCGCGGCCATTACTTTCTTCCGCCTCTTATATTATTATTTTACACTTCCCGCATCGTAATCTTTTTCTCCTGCCTTCCTGCGTTGCGTTCTAAAACCTGGAAATATCTCGGAGCGGCGGTGCAAAGTCTTCTCCTACTCTTTCCTTGCCTTCCTTTCATTTCCTCTCTTTCGCCACTAAAATTTGTCCACCAGCCTCTCTCCCCTTCCATTTGCCACCCTTCTGCTCCTTCCTATGCCTTACAACCAGCTCTCCCCTTCTTATTTCATCGTTTTCCTCTCGTCTATCTATCCTTTCTACGCGTTTCTCACTCCTTCCTCCTCTCTCCTTTTATCTCCCCTCCTCCACCTCTTACTCCTTCTCCCTCTCTCTTGCTTCCTTCTCCTACTCCGTCTCTCCGCCCTCTCTCCCCCCTCCTCGCCACACGGTTCGGAGTCAAAGTCAAACACAATTTTCCGATCCATTGAACCATCTTGAGGCGCAGGAGCAGCCCGCCACCAGGCCTAGGACAGTCGTGGCCGGTGATAATAGATGCCTCGGCCCCCTCCTCCTCCTCTATCTCCATCTCCATCTCCTCCTCTTCCTTGCCTCCTTTATCTCCCCTCCCGCCCCTCCCTCTTCATCCAAACTGATCACCAATTCATAGGTTTTTTTGTCCGTATTTGCTTTTTTTTTCTGTGTGTGTGTGTGTGTGTGTGTGTGTGTGTGTGTGTGTGTGTGTGTGTGTGTGTGTGTGTGTTTTATTCTTCCTCGTCATTTCCCCCATCCGCCTCCCTAAGTAATTTCCCACTTCCTTTACTGGTACGAAGATTTACTACTATTTCCTTTACATGTATTAAATTCTTCTACCTCACGAAAGAACTTATTTTATCGCTGCCGTCTCTTCCTCCTACTCCTCCCGGGACCCTAACGATAAACCATCCAGATCTTAACTTTCCCCCTCCGGTTTCCGTCGTCGGCCCTGTCAGTCCATCCCTTCCTCCCCTCGCCCCGCCGCCCTCATGACCGACCCTCCCTGCGCCGCCTATCGCCTCCCCGGGGATGAGGGAGCCACAGCCGCATTAACACACTGTTTTATGACGTATCTCTGCGGGTCATCTCGCATGCGCGCCCTGCATTACCGCCGCGCCCATCGATCTGTGTGAATGCGCGCTCTTGTTATATTCTCTGTACACTGCGCAGGTCAACGGGACGGCGTGTTTTTATTTTTTTATTTTTTTGTTCTTGTATTCGCGTGTAAAAGCAATACCTAAAAACAGGCTGAAGTGGCAGGTCTCGGGAGGTTCAAAATCTGATCATACGTATAATTAAAGTGAAATTAATGCCTTTAATTTTTCAGTGATTTAATCGGAATGCCAGTGCGTCCGTGTGTGTGTGTGTGTGTGTGTGTGTGTGTGTGTGTGTGTGTGTGTGTGTGTGTGTGTGTGTTTGTTCTTGTGGGTTAGGTCTGTGTTCCAAGATTTTCTTCCCTCATTTTTCCTCTCACTTTTTCTTCCTATTTTCGGAGTCGTGTTTGGTTCGTGTTCGTAAACTCGGTGGTGTTTTTTTCATGTTTTTTTTTTCTCGTTTCCGCTTTCTTTTTTTATCCTAAAGTCTGTAATGGCTCTTTTTCCTTCTTTTTTGCTTCTGTACTCGCACAAATGTTCATAATTTCGGTTAACGTTAGTATTAATAGCACAGTTAGATGTTTGATGATAGTGCATAATGATATATATTTCTAAGAGACCTTGCTTGTTTATTTTTATACTTCACCAAACACCACTGATTTTCTCCGGACGCGTGCAAACCCATTTTTATTGCCTTCGCTTTTCCTTTTTTTTTTTCCTCCTTCTTCGGTGATCTTCGCGTTCGGAGCGCCATTATCACAATACTCCTTCTTTCCGCCGTTCCTGTCTTCCGGGAACGCTCCATCTCGTGCACTGAGGGCCTCTTACTGGGCCGGGATCTTGTGTGTGTGTGTGTGTGTGTGTGTGTGTGTGTGTGTCGGGGGTGGGGGAGAGGCGGGGTAGGAGGGTGAAAGTGGGTGTGGGTGTGTGAGTTTTGTGGGTGTGTATAGATAGTTAGGTAGGCAAGTGTGTGGAGAGAATTGTTGTTGAATGTATGGGTAGTGAAGGAGCTGATGTGTATGTGTGTTTGTGTATATATCTGTGTAGGTGGGGGTGGGCTTGTGCGTGTGCGTGTGTGTGTGTGTGCGGAAAAAGCAGAGGGAGGGAAAGGGACGTTGTGACAGACCAACTCTTCTAATTATCACTTGTACAGGCCTCCACCCCCCCTCCTTCTTTCCCCTCACCAGGCCCTTTACCTTCCCATCGCCCCCCAACCCCCCCCCCCGCCGCCCCCTCCCGCCGCTGGCACTCTCCTGATGACTTTTCCATCCTTCATAAGCCGGGCAATAAGAGACGTCGGCGGGTCAGGAGTGGCAAACTTTTTTCCGTATAATCCTTGTGGGTCCTTCTCCCCCGTCTGTTTCCCTTCCCTTGTCCTTCGGTACGTCTCTCTCTCTCTCTCTCTCTCTCTCTCTCTCTCTCTCTCTCTCTCTCTCTCTCTCTCTCTCTCTCTCTCTCTCTCTCTCTCTCTCTCTCTCTCTCTCTCTCTCCAGTTCCTCTTTCTCTCCCCTCGTTGGAATTTCCTTTCTCTCTCTTTCTCTCTCTCATCGACTCTCTCTCTCTCTCTCTCTCTCTCTCTCTCTCTCTCAGGGACAGACTTGTATATTCAACTTTTTTTATTCATTTTTTTTTTCACACGTCTGTCAGCGTATTGGTAATGTGATTGTGTTATTTTTTTATAGTTTTCCATTTCCATTATTTTTCACCTTTCATTTTTTTATCCTTTCATCTTGGCTTTTTCGTTCTTCTATTTTTTTTTTTCGCTTTGTGCATCTCCTTTCTTTTTTTATTACTGACACATCATTGTTCTCTCTTTTCTTGGTTTGTCAGTAAATGTCACACACACACACACACACACACACACACACACACACACACACACACACACACACACACACACTTATCACGTATCCTCATGCAAAAGTGTAGCGTCTGTCCATCTGTCCGTCTGTCTGTCTGTCTGTTCCTGTTTGTTTATGTGTATGTCCGTTAATGTCAAGGCGTAGTTTATGTCATATTTCTCTCTCTCTCTCTCTCTCTCTCTCTCTCTCTCTCTCTCTCTCTCTCTCTCTCTCTCTCTCTCTCTCTCTCGTCATTTGTGTCCCGTTCCTCACCCTTGACCGTCTCCATGACCTCATCGCCTCGCGCCCTCCCCCTCGGCCTCTCCGCCTGTCGCTTCCCCTCCCTTTATTTGTTTTTGATGCCCTCCCTTCGCTCGCCCTTCCCGCCTGCCCTTGTTCAATATACGAGAGAGAGAGAGAGAGAGAGAGAGAGAGAGACTATGTGTGTGTGTGTGTGTGTGTGTGTGTGTGTGTGTGTGTGTTTAGTGGGTGGGTGTGCTAACCTCCATTAAAAAAAAAGTAGCTCAATGACGTTGTTTGCGTTTTAATTAACAGCGAAAAAATTACGTGGAGGGAGGAGGGAGGGGAGGAGGGGAGGGGCGGTGTTCTCAGTGTGGACTTATTAAACACACAC
>NC_066523.1:19415590-19425590 GCF_024679095.1 Eriocheir sinensis | reverse complement strand
TGTAGCTTTATTTTTATACACACACACACACACACACACACACACACACACACACACACACACACACACACACACACACACTGATGGAAGGAAATGACTAAGCCTGCTGTCTCTCTCTCTCTCTCTCTCTCTCTCTCTCTCTCTCTCTCCTGCTTCCCTGCTGCTTCAGTTTCTTCCTTCCTGTCTGTCTCCATCCCTCCTTTCCTTTCACCTCACTCTCTCCAAGCCAGCCAGCCTCCTCCTCTTCCTCCTCCTCCTCCTCCTCCTCCTCCTCCTCCTCCTCCTCCTGCTGCCCTCTCCTCCAGCCCTTCTTGCCTCCTCTTCCATCTATCTCGCGCTCCTTCCCTCCCTCCTTAGTATCGTGTGGGAGGTGCCGGTCCGCCCTCATATTGTGGGACACTCTGCCGTCTCATTAATCTATCTTAGGAGAGATGGATGACCCACTGTTAGGTGAGGGGAATAGTGGTGTGTATTACGGTAAATGAAGACCCCGCTTCTTCCCTAACGCTGCCACTTGTGCTGAGGCCGAGGCTGATGGTTGAGGCGCCTGAAGAAACATTAAGAGAATCAGTAGTAGTGGTGGTAGTCGTAGTAGTAGTAGTAACAGTAGTAGTATACGTAGAGGTGATGGTAATCGTTGTACTTTTTGTAGATATTATTAATACTGTTATTCTTACCATGTTTTGTTTTTGTTTTCGTGGCTATTGTGTTTGTACCCATTGTTGTTGTTGTTGTTGTTTTCGAGGCCATCATCGTTGTTGTTGTTGTTGTTGTTGTTGTCGACATCGTTCCCATTGTTGTGGCTGTAGCTTGGTGGTGGTCGTGCGGTGGAGAGTTTTAACGAAAGAGAAAACGAAAGAAGGAAGGTCAGGGGAAAGGCAGCGAGGAAGAGCCAGACGCCGCTTGTAATCTTAGTTATGGCCGCGCGCACGTAACTCGGAGGCAGGAACAACAACAACAACAACAACAACAACAACAACAACAACAACAACCGCAACAATAACAACAACAACAAGTGATGATGTTTTGTGCCTACAGTAAATTATAAGCAACATGAACGACTTAGAGAGAGAGAGAGGGAGAGAGAGAGAGAGAGAGAGAGAGAGAGAGAGAGAGAGACCAACCATTTACCATTTCACCCATACATATCAAGCTCTCCTTTCATCACTCCGTCCATACATACATACAAACAGGCACACATTCTAGTGTCTTTATTTATGGGGAATATACTTGGTCTCCTTATTTCCTTCCTTATCCCTGAACCCGCATCTGCTGACGAAGGTTATTTTTACAAGTGACGCCATCTTTTTTTTTACAGTAGAGGAAGCAGTTCAAGGGCAAAAAAAAAAAGAGAACATTAATTAAAAAAAAAAGCCCGCTACTTATTACTGATTGATCCTCTCCCTTATGACGAGCACTCAGACGCAGCCTCCAGCCTCTTTCCCTCTCTCTCGCTCCCCTCCATCCATCCCTTCCTTCCTCCCTTCATCTCTCCCAGCTCTCTCTAGTTACACGCCCTCCCCGTCCTCTGCCCTTATATAATCCCGTCACTGCCCCCTCTCTCGCCCCCCCTTCATTTCCATACACCCCTCTTTTCCCTGTTACCTATTGTCATGGTTCTTTTCTGCCCTTCCTCGCCATCCTCACCATTCCCCTTGCAAGCCCTCAATGCATTTACTCTTCCCCTGCACAATTCCGCCTCGGCCGCCCTTCCCCCTTCCCCCCTCCCCCCGTCAGCTGAAGTAAGGTTGGATTAGGTTACATTTAGAGTAATTGAGCAAAATGTACAGACGCCCAACTTTACAGCGGGCCAAATTGTTTGCGTTCCTGCGTGACGGTAGCACAAGGAAAGGAATGGACTTGCTTCTGAATGTTTCTCTCTCTCTCTCTCTCTCTCTCTCTCTCTCTCTCTCTCTCTCTCTCTCTCTCTCTCTCTCTCTCTCTCTCTCTCTCTCTCTCTCTCTCTCTCTCTCTCTCTCTCTCTCTCTCTCTCTCTCTCTCTCTCTCTCTGTGTGTGTGTGTGTGTGTGTGTGTGTGTGTGTGTGTGTGTGTGTGTGTGTGTCCTTCCTTTCTCCACCTCCCTCCTAATCTGATAATGCTTCTATCAGTCATCATAACTAACTAATAAATCTAGATGTGGGTTTTCGGCCTTGTCTCTTTCCCTCTCGTCTGTCTGTCCCTCTCGAATTTTCTCTCTCTCTCTCTCTCTCTCTCTCTCTCTCTCTCTCTCTCTCTCTCTCTCTCTCTCTCTCTCTCTCTCTCTCTCTCTCTCTCTCTCTCTCGTGCGCAATGCAGTTCAAGGTCATGGTGCCGTTATAGCATGCAGTGTCAAGGCGCCAAAAGCGATCGTAAATACTAGCATCGGCGGGGCAGCCAGGCGAGGCGAAGCGAGGAGAGACGACGGAAGGGGCGAGCGGCAGCCTTATAAACAGCGGCGGCGCGAGGGTGGAAGCGCCGGCGTCAACAGCGGTGATGCAAGCAGGAAAGAGCGAAGCGAGGGAGAGAATGACAGAGAGGGAGATGGAAAGAGAGAGAAGTTGTGGGTGTCATAAAAAGAGAACGTAGAGGAAAATGAAGGAGAGAGAAGTTGAGTGTCAGAAAGAAAGAAGAGGAGAATGAAAGAGAGAAGTTATGGGTGTTATAAAGAGAAAGAAGAGGAAGATAAAGGAGAGAGAAAGACGAGGAGAATGAGAGAGAGAGAGAGAGAAGTTGTGGGTGTCAGAAAGAGAGAAAGAAGAGGAGAATGAAAGAGAGAAGTTAAGGGTGTTATAAAAAGAAGAGGAGCATGAAGGAGAGAGAAAGACGAGGAGAATGAGAGAGCGAGAAGTGGGTGACATAAGGAGAGAAAGAAGAGAAAGAATAGGTAACGGGAGAGGAAAGAAAAAAAAGGTCAGTAAGTGGAGGCAAATGGTACATGTATGCGATATGAAGGTCAAGGTTGAAAAGAGAGAAAAGGAGGATGTTTGAAGATTATTTTTTGGGGGGTTACGTGAGTGAATCAACGTGTTTGGAAATTTCACGTGTTTGTTCTTTTTTTGTGGATGCTGAGAACGGAAGCTTGGTGAGGGAATTCCTGTTTTACCGTTGCTTTGCCGTTGTCAGAGAGAGAGAGAGAGAGAGAGAGAGAGAGAGAGAGAGAGAGAGAGAGAGAGAGAGAGAAGGGAAACAGACATATTTACATAGTTTTGCACAAATTTGCATAAAAAATTCAGACCACACAGACCCTTCGCCCCTAACACAGCGGTCTGCCTAAACAGTTAGAATCAACACAATCAAACAGTGACGAGGGCGATGACTCAGTGCCTCGGTGCTCGTCTGGCTGCAGGAAATTGTGGTCGATCTTTTTTTTTTCATAATTAATCGTGTTACAATGTAGAACGGAAGGTTAGACGAGCCTGAAACCACACACACACACACACACACACACACACACACACACACACACACACACAGAGAGAGAGAGGAAGACACATTAAATTTTTCAGTCTGCCTTTCTCTCTCTCTCTCTCTCTCTCTCTCTCTCTCTCTCTCTCTCTCTCTCTCTCTCTCCAGCCTAACACCTCTTCCTCCTGTCTTCCCGTCCTCCTTTCTCCAGGCACTCTCATCTCTCGGCGTTCTGCATCATCTCATCACTTCTCCCTCCCTTCCTCTCTTCCTCTTCCCTTCGTCGTCTGTACGTCTTCAAGTGACTCTGCCAAATCGTCCTTGGAGCTTCACTAATGATGCCTGATCCACTCCTTGATTTGGCGTGTGTGTGAGTGCTGAGAGAGAGAGAGAGAGAGAGAGAGAGAGAGAGAGAGAGAGAGAGAGAGAGAGAGAGAGAGAGAGAGAGAGAGAGAGAGAGAGAGAGAGAGAGAGACGGAGAGACAGTTACAGATTAATTAGAAACGTTGACTTTTTTTCTTTTTATTGTTTGCATGAGCCGTGTTATTAGAGCTGGCCGACATAATCTTATCACTGGTGTGTTCCCATGTACTGCAGCACTGGATCAGCCGACGCTACCCACAACACTGCTGCTGCTGACACAAGGCCACAGTGGAAACGTTGACGAAGGGAAATACCATAAAAGGACCTGCATGGCGTGTGTGTCTGTGGATGTGTGTGTGAGTGGGGGTGGGTGGGTGTTTGTGCGAAAAGGAAACTACAGCCATAGTCTTACGTTTTGGGGCTTACACACATTCGATAAGGCTTTCGTGGAGGTTGCGGGTATTTCCATGGCTAGTTTTATGAGCCCAGCGATACTTTGACAAGGCTTCTGCACCATGAACGTGGAAAAACACTCAAGAGAACGCGAGTAATAGTCTCCCTTGTGACCTTGGGAGTATTTGTTGTGACAGACGGGTCAGTTATTAGTACCACACACACCACACACGGATGCTCCTCAAGGTGATGCAACGTTTTTAACCTTTCAGGGAGCACGCCGGTGAGAGACGTTATTGAATACGCAAACCATTATCGCCGAGGCATACAAACGACACATAGCAGGCATTAGCAGCCCAACCAAGGCCCTGAAAACAAAGGTCCGGTGGCGTGCAAGATAGGGGGAGGGGGATGAGCCGCTCTTGGCCTTGCCCTTGGCGCTGTGGATGCAGGCTGCAGACGTCCACGAGGAGTCAGTCAGCCATCTAGTACAGGGTTGCCACGTTACTGCTGGAGTTCCCTGCGGACTTTCATGATAAATATAGCCAAAAAAGAGTCCAACATGAAAACGACAGCACATATGTTTGATATTCTATGGTACAACATTATTTCATGAGAAGGAAGCTGTTCACTGATAAATTCCACAACCTGTGACTTCAAATACTTTTCCTTCAGACTCAGAGCCTCTTCAGAAATAGCCCAATTAGGCGTGAAAATAGCGACCATGGCAACCCTGTTGTGTAGGCAGTATGAACCAGCCCGTGCGACCCCTGGCCTGACGTCAACAGTGGCCTCAGCGCGGAGGGTCGGGCGCGAGGGGGAGCGTTCCACCGCCGCTTGTGACATCATTAGCAACGTGCCAAAGGGGAGATCCGACTTGGAGTTATCAGTGACATGAATATTAAGGGAGGATCTGCCGTGTAGTGATAATGAACCGTATGCAGGAATAGACATGCGGATCACAACGAGAATATATATATAAAAAAAATACATCTGGCAGTATTCGCTAGTTTCCAAAGGCACCATTCTTGTCCTTACTAATATCAGGAACAAATACTCTAGAAAAAAAGCGGAGGTTCAAAACTAAATCAGCTTGTCAGAATAAAGATAAACATTCCCCATTTTTACTTTGATTCATATACTTATACTTCGTTCAGTTTTCCAGAGAAGCTTATATGAATACTAATTGGAAGGATGCGTACGAAATGGTACACATAGACTATTATTGTACAGCAGCAGACTAAATATTGCTAAGGCGACCCTATTGTTCCCCTGACGTCAAATCTCCCGAGCTTTTGTGTTGCTATCCTGTGTTGCCGGTAGATGGCGCCCCTAGTCGTGTGGGCGCCATCAGCATGCGTGCAAGTGTATACATAAGCAGGGAGATACGGGGGCGTAGATGGTATCGAACCCTGCTACTCATGCTACCCGATCCGATTACAGTCATTAGTGATAATCATCTTTCCTTGTATTGGTGTCAACACGCATAGACTCATGTACACACACACACACACACACACACACACACACACACACACACACAGACATCAAACAAACAAATCAGCTCTTGCCCTGAATTCGAAAACTCACTTCATTATCTGTGTGTGTGTGTGTGTGTGTGTGTGTGTGTGTGTGTGTGTGTGTGTGTGTGTGTGTGTGTGTGTGTCTGAACTTTATTCTGAGCCACGGCACATCATCGTCAAGAATGTGGTGAGGTCAGGGAGGGCGAGTAAAGGGGAAAGTGGCAGCCGAGGAAGTGGAGTTGAGTGTTTGTGTTTCTCCCTTCCGAGGCCAACACATCCTCTGGAGCGGCGGTCGTCTATGCCTCTCTACCTCACGCTACTATGCTAATATAGAGAAGAAACGAGACGAACTTGCTGTGTGTAACCTTGCGTCATAATGATTCTTATGATTCTTTAGTATTTTCCTATTTCATTAACCTCTTTTTTTGTATATTGTCCTTTTTTTGTTATTGTTGCATCCGTCAGTATCAGTTTACCCCACCACAAACATCACCATTACCCTTATAACCATCATCACAACCAAACCACATCCACCACCACAACCGCCACTGTTACCTCCACTACACTTCAGCAACAACAACAAATTCTCCTCTCACTGTTCCTTCCTTTCACTTCTCTCTGTCTTACGTATTCAAGTCACCCACTATTTTTTCTTCCGTCGGTACCTCAAACAGAAGGACAAGTTTATCGGTGGCTCGTGCTTGTTTATTTCGTCTCGTGGTTTTTAATGCTCGTTCTTATTTCTTCATGTCTGTGCGCACTTGTTGTTGATATGCCTAGGAGGTCATGTACGTGCGCACTTGTTGTTGATGTGGCTAGGAGGTCATGTACGTGCGCACTTTGGTTGATGTGCCTGGGAGGTCATGTCTGTGCGCACTTGTTGTTGATGTGGCTAGGAGGTCATGTCTGTGCGCACTTGTTGATGTGGCTAGGAGGTCATGTCTGTGCGCACTTGTTGTTGATGTGCCTATAGGAGGTCATGTCTGTGCGCACTTGTTGTTGATGTGGCTAGGAGGTCATGTCTGTGCGCATTTGTTGTTGATGTGCTTTGGAGGTTATCTATTTTGGTTGTTATTTTCTATTCCCCCTTCTTGATGTGATAAAATTAACACCTCATTCTCATATGGTGACAAGTTTTTTTCTTTTCTATTGAGGCAACTTCAGGGCACCCAAAAAAAAAAGTACGCTGGCTAGGATGGTCCAGTTAATATTAGTGATAAAAATGGACGCGCGCCACATTACAATTATCATCACTTTTAATTCATTTTATTCATTTATTTGGACGCTGATGTTTTAGTTTGTAGGTTACTGAACCCTGCTGTAGTGAATGTGATTGTTTGCCTTCTTGTTTGTGTGTTTGTTTGCGTGTGTGTGTGTGGGGGGGGGGGGGGGGTTGGATTGGCTACTGTAAAAAAATATGAAAAAGAGTAAAGAAGAGAAGAAAAATGAAGAAAAATCGAGATATAGAGGATAATAGAGTTTTGGAGATAGAGTAGAGGAGGAGGAGGAGGAGGAGGAGGAAAAGGAAGAGGAGTCAAGGAGGGGGGAAGGAGGCGGATGATGAAGGAATAGATGGGGTGGATAATATAGAGGAAGAGAGGTGGATGGAAACAAAGAGTATGAGTGATGGAAGGGCGAGAGGGGGAAGTAAGAAGAAAGAGAAGGGGAAGAAGTAAATAAAGAAGGAGAGGAGGAGGAGGTGATGAAGAAGGGGAAGGTGGTGTTAGAGGAGGGAAGGAGGAGAGTAATGGAGGAGGGGGCGCGGGGGTAGTGGAGAGGAAGAAGGGGAATAGTGGAAAAGAAACAGGGGTGGGGGGGAAGGAGTAAGGGGAGGATTGCTCTTCTTCCTCCTCCTCCTCCTCCTCTATCCTGCCTCGTTAGCGCCACGTAAAGGAATCTCATGACGCCGCACTCCACGTACACACACACACACACACACACACACACACACACACACACACACGCAGACACTCTCCTGTCATGATAACGAATTAAAACGACGCGAGATGAATTACAGCATCACGTTGATCATCATTATTTTCAGCATGGTCAGCATCATTACACTCGTAGTCATCACCACCCTCTGCCTCATCACCATCATCATCATCACCATCAGAAAAATAATAATAATGGAAGGTAATGGGAAAGTTGGGTGCGGAATATGGTTTAGTTGCGCGTGGCTGCGGAAGTATTAATAACGAGGATGAGGATAGTGAATGATAATGACGTACAGACAGACACACGCATCAGTCAGGCTAACTTAACCCAAACCGTGATCAGACAAAGAGCCGATTTCACAGTCCAGCACAATGTCTTCGTAACAGCCCGAACCAAACTTTAGAATTCCTTACAATCCAAAATGGTGAAGTCTTCGATGCCACACTAAATACACAAGACTTTTCCTGTATAGTTTCAGCAAATTTGTGAACTTAAATATAAACACCAGACACTATACAAGGAAATTTCGAAGGCTCTGATATTGGTTTGGGAGCTTACTAACCCGTCATGGGGAACTGTGAAACTGGGCCTAAGAGGGTAACAACGCACCAGAAATGAGCATCAAAGTTACACCATAAATAAACACCGCCACAGATACGCTAGGGAGCCAAAACTTGAATAAAAAAAAAAAAACTCGAGTTAACGCAAATATACTAAAGAAAAAAAAACAAGGTAAATATTTAGAATCCTTCCAGTAGTACCTCTGATTGTGCGGATGGGGAGATTTACCTTGCTTCATTAAGTAATCATTATTCGAACACACACATTAGGCTCCGACAGCAAACATTGAGCTTTCTCATCAACACGATAGTTTACAAGCAGCCGTTAGCAAACATAAATTAATATTATCAAATTACCACAGAGCGCTGTGTCCAATTAAAAAGAGGAACAGGAACAGTAAACAATTTACACAACTAATTAACACGACTAAACTCAACCCGTCTGTCCATCTCTCTCTCTCTCTCTCTCTCTCTCTCTCTCTCTCTCTCTCTCTCTCTCTCTCTCTCTCTCTCTCTCTCTCTCTCTCTCTCTCTCTCTCTCTCTCTCTCTCTCTCTCTCTCTCTCTCTGTGTGTGTGTGTGTGTGTGTGTGTGTGTGTGTGTGTGTGTGTGTGTGTGTGTGTGTGTGTGTGTGTGTGTGTGTGTGTGTGTTCATTTGTCTATCAATCTATCTATCTATCTGTCTGTCTACCTATCTCTCCATTTCTACGTACACACACACACACACACACACACACATGTGCCTAAGTACCAACAAACCTCATTAATAAAAATGAGCTCGATCACAACCCACTTCCCAAGCACCAAATTAAATCAGCTGATCTAAAAAGCCCTCCAGGATTACTCAGCAAATTTACCCATGAAACTGATCATTAGAATTTAGTCATTATTATGCATATTATAATTATCCTCATTACTGTTATGGTTACTGTTATTATTATTATTATCATTATTATTATTATTATTATAATTATTATTGGTTTTTATTATTTTTGTTATAATTATTATCGTCTTTATCATTAACAGCAGTAGTAATAGTAGTAGTAGTAGTAGTAGTAGTAGTAGTAGTAGTAGTAGTAGCAATTGTAGAAGTAGTAGAAGTTAGTAGCAGTAGTAGTTGGTAGTAGTAGTTAGTAGTAGTAGTAGTAGTAGTAGTAGTAGTAGTAGTAGTAGTAGTAATTGTAGTAGTTAGTAGTAGTAGTAGTAGTAGTAGTAATTGTAGTAGTTAGTAGTAGTAGTAATTGTAGTAGTTAGTAGTAGTAGTAGTAGTAGTAGTAGTAGTAGTAGTATCAGCAGCATTAGTAATAGTAGTAGTAACATAACTATCATTGGCGTCGTCTTTGTCAGAGCCTCAACACCTGCACTATCTCGCGCCCTTTCCCGCCGCCACCCTGACGCGGCGGCGCTGGGCAGGAGGAGTGCTGACGGCGGGGCGGCCAGCGGAAGCCGGGCATTAGGTGGCACTTCTCCCGTAATGAAGAGCTGAGGAGCGGGGCGACTTTTTCTCCTCGTCCTCTTCCTATTTCGTCACATTTTTTCTTCTCCCTTTCCTTCTCCTTTTCTTTCTCTGTTTCGTCATCTTCCTCCTCATCCTCATCCACTTACTCTTCCTTTTCCTTCTCCTTTTCTTTCTCTGTTTCGTCATCTTCCTCCTCATCCTCATCCACTTACTCTTCCTTTTCCTTCTCCTTTTCTTTCTCTGTTTCGTCATCTTCCTCCTCATCCTCATCCACTTACTCTTCCTGCTCCTTCTCCTTTTCCTTTTTATCCTCGCCCACATACTCTTCCTGTTCCTCCTTTTCTTCCTCCTCCTTTGGAATACCGCTGGATGTGTTGCATG
>NC_066523.1:19395590-19410590 GCF_024679095.1 Eriocheir sinensis | reverse complement strand
CCATGTGTTGCCAGGTGGCTGTCGCGTCTGGTCACTACAGCTTCTTGGTGACGGAGGGACCGGCCGGCTTGTTTGCTGTACTTTTATGATGTTTGATGTAATAACAGCCGAGACTGACGTCGTGGCCACTGTTTGCGTAGTGGTTGGTGGCGGAGCGGAGTACCAATGGTGGTGGTTATGTCAAGGTAGCGGTACGTATGGTGGTGGCAATAATGGTCTGAGGCTGAAAATGGTGGTGATGCTGCCGACAGGGGGACAAAGAAAAAGCTAAAAAAACATAAAAAATAAAACATCCCCACTCAAGGACAACACTACCGACATAAATTTCCCGTATCACATGTAAAACAAAAACATGGAACGTGCATCCCATTGGTAGCAAATATTCGCCGGCGGCAGACAGCGAGCCAGACCACGGCTACCGGGGCGCCGTGAGCAATATCCCCGCAATCCGTGCTCATCTAGTGCGATTCCCTTCCCTGTGGTTTCATCAGCCTAATCCTGGCGTCTGGTTTTACGGTCAATCATAGTAAAACGCCCATTGGTTTAGCCCATTCCCGATATTACTCGCTCTACTGCATACTTGGGCCAACGCCGGAGCGCCTCTGATGGACGGCAGTGTGCTTGAAGATCCCGCACTTGCTCCCTCCTTGTATTACCGAGGCTTAATGCTTTTGTCAATACGGAAGCCCAATACCCAATATTTCTTCGCAGGGGGAGGCATGCGAAGGTGGAAACACGTTGCCCAAGGTTTCCTGCGCCTCCGTTTCCTTCTACTTCTACTTTTCCAATCTCTTTCTTTACCGTGTTCGTTCTTCTCCTTCTCCTCCTCCTGTTTCTCCCTTTTCCTTTATTTTTCGCCGCTGCGGAGGTGTTGTGGCGGCGTTGCTGGTGTTTTCGATCCGTGTTTCGCAAGGCCTTTTGAGATCGGCGGGGAAGGGATGAAGCGTCCCTTGCCCTGAGGCGAGGGAAAGCTGCCTGATGAAGATGGATTGGTGGAACGATTCGAAAGTTACACGAAAAATATCGACGGAGGCCCTGCTGAAGGTAGGAGAAGGGCTGAAAAGCGGAGAAGTAGGAGGAGGGAGAGAAGGAGTCAGAAGGAGTGGAGAAGGAGAGGGGGTTATTGACAGCGGTGAGACTGCTTGGTATTCCAGCTGCGTGTCGGCGCCCTGAACCGAGCAATGGGAAAGTCCGCAATTCTGCCGAAATGCGCATGGCCAGGAGGGGGCCGAGACGGAGGTAAGCCGCTAACAGACCGCTCCGCCAGCCTCACGCTCCGGAAAAGGGGAAAGGGAAATAGAAAAGAGCAAGAGTTACAACAGAGGAAAGAGGGCATAGAGTGATGGAGGAGGCGAGAGAGAAGGGGGGGAGCCAAGGGATGCAAGAAATAGAACGAAGTAGGTGAGCTATAAGGTTAGAAATGGGATAGGGAGGATCGGGTGTTGGGGAGGAGAGAAAAGTGAGCCGGGAGAGGCGGAGGGAAAGGAAGAAGTACCGCGGCTGTCTAGCAAAGGAAGGACAGGAGAGGCGACGCTGCAGCGGAGAGAGGAACAGAAAGGACAAAGGAAAAGAATAAAATGAAATGTGAAAGAAAACAGAATTAAGGTGTTGAAAGGGAACTGAAAGTGAAAGAAAAAAAACATAACATAGATTTGAGAGATGAAACATTTTTCATTGGTTGGTAGAGAATAAATCCATTTTTAAGTTATGAATCTCGAACTTGCCTCCGTATAACACATGATAACATTGTAGAAGTGACCATTTAAACTAAAAAAAGACACCTTTCATTAGAGCAAAACACTCACTACCTCACCTTCACTCCCGCCCCACGCCGAAACCGTCATCTCCTTCGTGTCACCCCTACCTGCCCTCCCTCCTCAGATACCCCCCCACACGCCACCTTCAGGATGCCTCAGAACCAACCATTAGCCCTGTAGACACCAGTAACAAGGTAAATCTATATTCAGGGGTGGCGGAGCAAACTTTGGAAAACGTAATATGAAACACTCCAATTCAGCCTCGGCGGCACCGCACTTTTTCCAAACTTCGTCACGGTCAAATATTTCACCGCAGTAAGCACACACATATTACACCACACTAAACACACACACACAAAAAAAAGACTGAAAAGATGCCGTGAAAAACCGTCGCCAAATAGACTCAGCAATAACGAAAGCACTGAATTGAATATTTGGGCAGCAAGACACACTCACACACACACACACCTTCATTTTACATTTTTTTTTTTTTTTTTTTTTTTTGGCCTTGACTGGAGTCCGGAAGATGGCGAGGGCAGCGCCTCACGCTCTCATTAGTCCCCCGCCTCGCTGCTGCCTCTGATACCGGCCGCCACGTCATTACAGGAGGCTTTGCTGCAGCGCGAGGGGACGGGGAGGGAGACTAAAAAAGGACGAGAGTAGGAGGTGGACGGAGAAAGAGAGAGAGGAATGTAGTGTGAGGGAGGAAGGAAGGAGAGGGAGAGAGAGGCAGAATGAGGGAAAAATGACTTGGTGGTGGCGCAGGAGGATGAGACGTAGTGGTGGCGCTGAATGAGGAAGAAAAGGAAAGACAGGGAAGAAAGATGAAAATTATGCTTCAAGGAAAAGGAAAACGAGATAAGAATGTCGCTCAACAGATGAAACCAGATAACGGAACTGAGAGAGAGAGAGAGAGAGAGAGAGAGAGAGAGAGAGAGAGAGAGAGAGAGAGAGAGAGAGAGAGAGAGAGAGAGAGAGAGAGAGAGAGAGAGAGAGAGAGAGAGAGAGAGAGAGAGAGAGAGAGAGAGAGAGAGAGAGAGAGAGAGAGAGAAACACGTTATTTTTCCTCACTACGGGGGCTCGGGTGAGTGTAATGTGTTGAGATAATCTGGAGTGACCCCCCGCTCGAGCCCCGCCGTAATGGCCCAACACCACCTCCCTCGCCTCGTTCTTTTCCTTCTTGTCCCCTCATTAATGCCTACCCATATATCACACACACACACACACACACACACACACACACACACACACACACACACACACACACACAGTTCATTTCTCTTGATTAACACATACTAAATCATCGTTATTACTTTTACTGTTATTGTCGGCCTATTATCCCCGTCTCTAAGCCTTCACCTCCACCTCCGTCTTCCCATTTACCACCACCTCCACCACACCACCACCTCAACTCCACTACTGACCATACTCTGTTATTTTCACCCACACTTTATTTACCGCCACCACCTCCACCATCACCACCTTGTCGTCAGCGCCTACACGTTATCAAACCCTGCCCAGCATCCCCAACAGTTAGGCCCAACCAGGCAGTTCTTCAGACCCACACAGACCCACACAGACGCATCACTCCTGAGTCGGGCAATAGACGCTTCACAGACATGCTATAATTAACGGTGGAGTGATTTTTTTATTTGTACTTTTATAGTTTTTTTTTTTAAATCCAGCCTTCCGTCTCCCCATCTCTTCCCCGCCTCCCCTCCCTTCCTCCCTCCCTCCGTGCCGTTCCCTGTTCCGTGGGTCATTTAGTTCGCGCGTTCTCTGTTGTTTGTGCCGCGAGTGCTCGGGAATTTGTCGAACAAGAAGTAATTCCGTACATAATTGTCCTTTTTTTTTTTTTTTTTACTCGTACTAAAATATTTTCGGGGAGGGTGAACAGCTGCCGGACACGGGGGGAGGGAGGGGGGACGGACCTCCCGTTATGGAGTTACCCAACAAAAGTTTTCCATTCCACAGACAAGTTAGGATTGAAAGGCCGTAACTCGGGGCGGCCGGGGCGAGACACTTGCCCGGGGGTGGCGGGGCGGCGGGGCTGTGTTTATGGGCCCGCCGGTGCATTAGTCCATCTGCATTGTGTCGGATGTGTTTCCTATTTCCCTCGTGCTCAGAATACTTCCGCTTTGTTAGCTCTTACCGCTGTGTTAGGCGCCGCGTCTCTGTCTCGCGCTCTCGACGCTCAATAAGTATGCTTTGGACCAGTAACGAGAGAGGAAGTTGCACACGAAACGATTGCGTAGTAACACATCAGAGCGCTAACCGGCCTCTTGCAGACTCATTACGTTCTTATGTTCTTATTTCCCTGTGTTCAAAATACCTCGGGTTTTTCAGCTTTTACCGTTATGAGAGACACCTCCTCACCGTGTTTCGCAGTGTCCAAAAAGATGCGCTGCGTTGGTGAGGGAAAAGGATACAACGCAAAATAGAAGCCGCAGTTCCACCGGAAAAGGACGTAACTTCGCAGTGCATACCAAGCCACAGGTTTCGGCAGGGAGCTCGTGACTGCGGAAGCTATTTGCATTAAAGACAACCTGAACCTTGACCTTAGTTACACAGTCTCCAAGAAACACGTCGCCTCCTCAGACCTTGACTTAGACACGAGGGGAATAATTACCAACTTCCCCCTCCATGCAACTCCTTCCATTACATGTCTACCTCCACTTCCTCGAGCACCACCACCATCAACACCACAAATACCACTCACTCTAAAACCCTTCCATGTCTACAATCCACGTCCATTAAAACCCTACCAACATCCACAGCAACATCATCATCATCATCATCACCACCAACAGAACACCACCATCAACACCATCAACACAAACACTTTCCAAACTCCTTCCATCACCACAATCCCATCCACTCAAACCCTACCAACATCATCATCCTTAAGCACCACCAACAGCATCACCACAATCAACACCTCAGTCACTCCCCTTACTAAACTCCTTCCATCATTTCCATTCTATCCACTCATACAATACCAACACCATCATCAACATCGTCACTATAAATACTACCACCACCACCACCAAGACCAACCGCAAACATCAAAAGCATCAACATCCACTTCCCAACCACCGTTACCACTGCCACCCCCACCACAACCATTTCCTCCACCGCCATCATGAGACTCACTTCCTCCTCCACAGCCAACACTCCCCTGTCGTCTCATTACCACCACCATATTGTAGCGGAGTCAAGTTGGCGTACGTATAGGCTCGAGCAACCAACTTCGGGCTAACGGGAGAAGCCTAAGCAGAGGTGCCCAGAAGCCTGCGTGGGAACTTGACAAAGGAACGAAGCTTGCATGAGGAATCAGTTAACTAGTAAACTCAAAGTCCAATGAAACTTAGGCCTTTCTTAAACACAGTGTATCGTGCGAGGAGAGAGAGAGAGAGAGAGAGAGAGAGAGAGAGAGAGAGAGAGAGAGAGAGAGAGAGAGAGAGAGAGAGAGAGAGAGAGAGAGAGAGAGAGAGAGAGAGAGAGAGAGAGAGATTTACATAGATTTACATAGAAAATCAGACCACACAGACCCCATGGTCCAGACTTGGTGGTCTGTCCTTAAACCTAAGTGATTTTACATTAATCAGAAGACTCCAAAACGTTGCATTTCTACTCTAGTTGATATTAAGTTGAAGGAAGTGACGGTCGAGCTTATTTTTGAAGGAGTCAATCGTGTTACACTGGACCACTGATGGTGGAAGCTTATTCCATTCTCGCACTACAACGTTGGTGAAGAAAAATTTGCAATCTGAATTTACTTGTCCACATCTGAGTTTTACGCCATTGTTCCTCGTGCGCAGACTGTCATCGATCATAAACAATGTTGATCTGTCTACATTCGTGAAACCATTAAGTATTTTAAAACATTCGATCAATTTTCCTCGGAGGCGACGTTTCTCAAGAGAGAACATGTTAAGGATAGAAAGCCTTTCTTCGTAGGATTTGTTGCGCAAGGAAGGGATCATTTGACGCTGAACACCTTCTAATTTAGCAATATCCTTAGCATGGTGGGGGACCAAACTGTACCGCATATTCCAAGTGGGGTCTGACTAAACTGTTGTAGAGCGAGTATTAAATCTTTATTCTTGAATACAAAGTTTCTTTTAATGAAGCCCAACATTCTGTTCGCTTTATTTGCTGCATCGATGCATTGCTGTGAGAATTTGAGGTTTGACGCGATTTTGACCCCCAAGTCTTTGACGCATTGAACGCTTTTGAGTTTAACGCCGCGCATTTCGTATTCGAACTTCTTATTCCTCGTTCCAACTTGAAGGACCTGGCACTTGTTTACGTTAAAGGGCATCTCCCATCTATCCGACCAAGCTGAAATTTTGTGCAAATCCTCTTGGAGGCTTTGCCTGTCTTCGTCAGTGAGAACCGAGTTACCAATCTTTGTGTCGTCTGCAAATTTACTAATGCGGTTATTGAGTCCAACATCCACGTCGTTGATGTAAATAATGATGAGGGACGCCACTAGTGACAGGCGCCCACTCTGAGTTAAATCCGTCAATCACTACTCTTTGTTGTCTGTTGCTCAACCAATTCGCGATCCATTGGTTTACTTGACCGTCAATACCTATTTGCTTTAATTTGTAAAGTAATTTATGATGTAAAGTAATTTATGATGAGAGAGAGAGAGAGAGAGAGAGAGAGAGAGAGAGAGAGAGAGAGAGAGAGAGAGAGAGAGAGAGAGAGAGAGAGAGAGAGAGAGAGAGAGAGAGAGAGAGAGAGAGAGAGAGAGAGAGAGAGAGAGAGAGAGAGAGAGAGAGAGAGAGAGAGAGAGAGAGAGAGCGCACACACTCCTTTGATGGTATAAATGCATGTATACAGAAACCTACTGCTGATGCTGATGATGATGATGATGATGCATTCCTGTTTTGTGCACTCCGATGTTTCTGTTTGTGCCTTGTTTGCTTGTAAATGATTATCGCTGTGTCTTCATGTTTGTTTGTTTGTTTGTTTGACCGTCTGGTGCTGTTTACTCGCCGGGAGCTGTGTGAGGATGCCATCATGAGACAGTCGAGGAGAGAGAGAGAGAGAGAGAGAGAGAGAGAGAGAGAGAGAGAGAGAGAGAGAGAGAGAGAGAGAGAGAGAGAGAGAGAGAGAGAGAGAGAGAGAGAGAGAGAGAGAGAGAGAGAGAGAGAGAGAGAGTGTACGAAAATAAAAGGCCGCAGGTGTACTCAGCCTTCTCAGCCGTGGACAACTTTATAATACATGATGGTGAAAGTACAGTCCTTGGCAGCCGACAGTGATTGAAAATGTGTGTGTGTGTGTGTGTGTGTGTGTGTGTGTGTGTGTGTGTGTGTGTGTGTGTGTGTGTGTGTTGTTTAAGTGAATGACTCTTTGGTTGTCTTTTTTGTGTGCATTTAATTAATCATGTGAAGCCTTATTAGGGAAAAGAGAGATGTATGTGAGGGAGTGCATGGGGAGAGAGGGGAGGGAGAAGAGGCGGGGGGGGGGGTAGGGGGGGAGTTGAGTCGAGGTGAGTGAGGTAAGCGTTGAGTGAGGTAATCCAGGGTGATGTTTATGCAGTGTCAGACTTTAATGACTGCAGCGTTGCGGCTTGGCTTGGCCTGGCCCACACTTTGAACAACCATGGAATTTCGGAGTTGAGGAGCGTGGAGGAGTTGAGGGGAAGGAGGCAGTGCAGGAGGAATAGGAAGTGGTAGCTAGTGCGTGACCTTGAAGTGGTTGGTGCAGGAGGAGGCGGAGGAAGAGGGCGCGAGGGAGGGAGAGGAAGACGGCGGAGGGAAGAGAAGGAAGGGGGCAGGAGATGCGAGTCAAAGGTGAAAAAGTGTAATTGTGTTTCTCAAGCACGTCGGCGCGGGTTGGAATGGAAGGATCGTGTGTTTTGCAACGGCTGCTTGTGAAGGTCAAGCGAGGTAGGCAGGCAAGCGGGCAGGCAGGCAGGCAGGAAGGCAGGAAGGCAGGAGGCAGGCTTGACGCAGGGATGCCGCCGCGGCTGACGCAGTGACGCCGGACAAAGCCTCGTGAGTGTATGCGTAGCCGGGCGGCGGGCGATCGATAAACGCTGACGTGGCGGCAGTAGTGCTCGGCCTGATGGCTCGGTGGTTGAGGTATAAATGCCGCTGGTAATGACGGGGGTTCGAATACTGTCTGCCGCTATGTATTGCTGTGTATACCTGTGTCTGTGTATCTATCTGTATACCTGTCTATCTACATTTTTATCGACCTGTTTGTACATTTGTCTGTCTGGTGTTGAAAAATCAGATAATATTAATAAGAAAATAGTTAAGTCAAAGGTATTTATTATTATTATTATTATTTGATGATTGCTTTTATTTATTTTTATTATTATTATTATTATTATTATTATTATTATTATTATTATTATTATTATTATTATTATTATTATTATTACTGTTGTTCTAGTTGATATTATTATCGTCAATTAGTATTATGTGTGGCATTAGAATCAGATCCTATTGCGCAACAACTTGAACTTTAGTTTAATTACTTGTAGAAATGAAATGACAGTAGAGGATATGATGGTAGTAATGGTGGTGATGGTGATACTGATGGTGGTGGTGGTGGTGGTGGCGGTGGTGGTGACGACTGCAAGGGAAGCGGCGGCGGTGGTGATGTGGAGGAGAAGGTTACAGGGGTGTCTCTGCTGTGGTGATGACTCTGACGTTGCTGAGGTGATGGGTTGTATTTGGTAACCTTAGCCGTGGTGATGCTGATGACTCTGGTAGTGGCAATGGTAGTGGTGACAAGGGCGATGATGGCGACCGTGGTTGAGGCTGAAAAGGAAGTAGTGATGATGGTGGTGGTGGTGGTGATAGTTGTGCTGGTGGTGATGAGGGTAGTAGTGGAAGTGGTGGTGGTAGTGGTGGTGGTGGTGGTGGTTGGGAGGTGACTCTGGTTAATGAAGGGCCGGAACTGCAGTGTTGAGATGATGGGCTTTGTCGGGCGCCTACAGAATGTTCCCCTCACTTCCCTTCCCTACCCGACACCCCTCTTTTTACCTCCCCCCCTTTTCCTCCCCCCTACCAAGTCCTTACTGGCTGTTATTATATCATTCCGGAATTGTCTCGAAATCCTCCGCTTCCTGTCTCTCGGCTTTCACGACAGCCTTGCAGCATCCAGCCATTGTGCTCGTGATATCAATGTCGCGTTATTTTTCCTTTCCTTCCTCATTATTGACAGATAATTGCCAACACCATTGAGATTAGTTTGCCTTATTATCATTATCCGGAGATTATTGCTACTTGTCCCGTGATTGCTCATTAATTCGCTCTGTCAGTAGTAAGAGATCATTTTCACAGTGTGGGTATGTGATCTACCCTCTTTGATGAACCCTGAGACCCCGCGCAGCACCAGTGTCCCCTTGGGAGTACACAGCTGAGGGCGCCGCACAAGGCAGCTCTCTTCCTCGCCACCACAAAGCATAATACCTCCACCTACCACGTCCACCCCCACCGCTTCTCTCCCTCTCCCTGCCTGCAACTTTCACTCCTCTGACATGTCCCCCAGCCCGACAAAGCCGCTGTTCCTGATCTCTGAAAGGCGGTATATCTTCTGCAGCCTGATCGAGGGAGACGTTTTTTAGGTGACGTTTGTGGCTGCTGAGATCTGACTTGTGTCACCTCCCGCCATCAGTCAAAGGCCAGGCATAAATATCGACACACTTTCCCCGATATTGAGCGCCGTGCTTTGTGGATGGACGTGTGTTGTGTGTCTCGCGAGGGAATGGTGAGGCGGCAGCAGACGGCCTCGGCGTGGCAGACATCAAAGATAGGAAAGACGAAAGTAAAAGATAAATCACCCCCGATAGCGGAACACATGATAAGAGTAAATTGTGGGACAGTCAGGGTGACAAATAATGAAATAAAAGCACTAGAGCCAAGCTTAAGGGTTTCCCACCAAGGAAATATTGTCACTCTTACCCACGAGTGCGCAGACAAATAGACGGGAATCTCCGTCACAAAGGGCCGCGGAAAGCTTGCGGCCTGGGAGCAAGAGATGCGGACAGTGCTCTCAAGCGAGCATCTATTGTGTTTGTATCCAAGTCTGGAAAAGCTGGGCTTCCTCGGAGGCTCGCTGGCTACCTCGATAATAATGCAGTAAAGCGAGTTTACAACTGAGTATTGTGAGGACTTGCCAGCGTCTGATATTGTATGTACACAATATGTACGAGGCTCTGCACTCATGTCTGTGGACGGGGCAGAATTGAATAGCGCTTAGAACCATTATGCTAATGTATGCATTTATTCACGAGTATTTATATGTATGTACAGACTGCCTAAGGAACTACACATAACATAAATGTATGTATTCACGTGTGTACATGGACAGGACAGGATTGTGTGTGGGCGAGGGGCGGCGTGCAATCATACGTCTCTACCAACAGTGCAGTTTAGATTGATTGGTTCAGACGCCGGTGACCCGCAGTGTATGTATGCTGTGCCTCCCCCCCCCCCCCACCCCCACCCCCGCATTCAAACACTGCGGCCGAGGCGTTAAACACTTTCTTGAGCCGCCGTCACCGTTCGCACACTCCGTCCAGGGACATGAATTAGTCCGCATTAATTGATGGTGTGCATATGCCTTCCCCCCGCAACGTTCCCTTCCCCCTCTCTCCCCCCCCCACCGCTCATGCGGGGGGCACGGATCGGCCGGCATGTCCGACGCACGATAAGATCCCGTTTTTACGTTGGTCGCTTTTTACTGGCCCTTGCGGCGGCTGGTCACGCGCGCTGATGTAAACAGGACGGACGATGGAGGCAAAAACGCCACTCGGTTTCCTGTTTCGGTAACGTGATTTCATTTAGGCTGACGAGAAGCTTTTTGCCCGCGGTGAGCAGAACCCCCCTTGCCCCCTCCTCTTCCCCCATCCTTCCTTCCCCCTGCCCCTTCCTGCTTCCTGCTTTTCTCCTTTCCCTTCTGCTTCCTTCCCTGCCATTCTTCACACTATTTTTTGTTATATTACTTTTCTATTTCCTCTCCTCTTCCAGTTTTCACTTTTATATTCTCGATAAATATAAAGTTGCACAGATCATTTAAGATATTGTTAACACGTTTCCTCTGACGTTTAAATTTATTGTTGTTACTACTATTATTATTATTATTATTATTATTATTATTATTATTATTATTATTATTATTATTATTATTATTATTTTTATTATTTTCACCATCACATCATTATCATCATCATCATCATCATAGTAGTCATAATATTCTTTTTTCATATTTTATTCCCACCTCCCGTTGTATTTTTTCCCCTCTTTTTATTCATCCCTATTCCTATACGTTTCAATTCCGGCGATTCTTCTCTTTTTCTGCCTATTTATTGCGTTTACTTTTTACTTTCACATTAGCGGCGCCTCCTCCTGTGCAAGACCTGGTGCCATCATTCCTTCTCCTTTTTCGTCTCCTCCTTCAATGAGTACTCGTCCCCTGATGCCTCCTCTCCTTACTTTCCTCCTCCCTGTCGTCTAAACCATTTCTCTCGTCTGCCTTTAGTCTTCTTACTCTCCTCTGCTTCTTTGGTAGGGTACTCTCCACTCCCCCTACCCGTCCCTTCGCCTTCCTCCTACCTTCCTCTCGGTCCTTCCCGTCTCCCTTCCCGTTCCTCCCGTCTGCTCCCTCGGTAATAAGGTGTGAAGGTGTGACACAGCTCGCCATCAACTCCTGCTCGTTACCCCGGGAAGGAATTTGCATGCTGCCCAAGTTTTAGTGACGCTGCAGCACCGAGTTTCTCTTCCTTGGCCCTCTTCCTCCTCTTCCTCCTCCCCCTCCTCCTCCTCCTCCTCCTCCTTCTTCGACTACTATTACTTTGCTGCTATTAAATTTTCATGCTGACTCGAGTCTCTCCTCCATATTATTTATTTGTGGTGTGGTGTGTTTGCCTCTAATGCTGGGTAGCCTTTCCTGGATAGCGCTCTCTCTCTCTCTCTCTCTCAGTTGTAATTATTTTCATCCATCAGAATATATGAAAAAAAAATCTCTGGCTTGATTTTCATCGTTTTTATCAGTTTTTTCGTTTTTTCTTCTTTATCAGACGTTATTAATTTATTTTCCTCTCTTAAATGGATGTTTTTTTTTCTTTATTTACCTTTTTCTTGCTTTCATATTATCCGCTCTGTTTCTCTGCAAGTTGTTCGTCCATGTTTTCCCAATTTTCTCCGTCTTGCATTTTTAATCCATTCTCTTCTCTTTCTTTCCTTCTCTTTCTTCGCTTCTCCAACTAATTTAAAGTTCCCTTTCGGTTGCCGACGTGATTTATAGGAGAGAGAGAGAGAGAGAGAGAGAGAGAGAGAGAGAGAGAGCGGCGACACTTACAGGGAATCAGAGAAAGAAGAAAAAACTGACGTGTTAGATTTATTGAAAGCTGTTACGGCTATACATTGCAAAACCGATTTATCTATAAACGCCACATATTTCTCCCTCCCCAGTTACTTCCCTCCTTCCTCTTCCTCCCTTCTCCTGCGATTGGGTCTATCCTTCTATTCATCCTCTCTATTTTCATCCCCTATTACATTTTTCCTTATTTTTGTATTACTTTTCCTTCCCTTCTATTCCTTTTCCTTCTCTTTTCCTCCTTTTCCTTCCTTTCTCTTCCGTTTCCTTTCCGTCTCTTTCTTTCCTTTCCTTTCCCTTAACTTCCTTCTCTTCCTTTTCCTTCCCTTCTCTTCCCTTTCATTTAAGTCCCTTTCTTTCCCTTCCCTTAACTTCCTTGCCTTCTATTCCTATTCCTTCTCTTATCTGCCTTTTCCTTCCTTTCTCTTCCTTTTCCTTCCCGTCTCTTTCTTTACCTTCCCTTAACTTCCTTTCCTTCTATTCCTTTTCCTTCTCTTCTCTTCCTTTTCCTTCCTTTCTCTTCCCTTTCCTTCAGTCCCTTTCTCTCTCTTCCCTTTCCTTCTATTCCTATTTCTTCTCTTCTCTGCCTTTTCCTTCCTTTCTCTTCCCTTTCCTTTCAGTCCCTTTCTCTCTCTTCCCTTTCCTTTCAGTCCCTTTCTTTCTCTTCCCTTTCCTTCAGTCCCTTTCTCTCTCTTCCCTTTCCTTTCAGTCCCTTTCTCTCTCTTCCCTTTCCTTCAGTCCCTTTCTTTCTCTTCCCTCCCACCTCACCTGTTGTTTACCTTCATTTTGACCCATTAATTCCCTTTTCTTCCCACCTCCTCTCTACTTTTCCTATTCCCCACCTAACCATTCTTCTCCTCCTCCCCATCCTTGCACCTCATCCTTCCCAGACCTTCCTACCCATCCGTTTCTTCTTCCCTACCAACTGTTCACACCTTTGCACATCATCCTTCCCTCACCTTTCTACCTATCCGTCTCTTATTCCACACCCATCTGCCACGCCACCTTTGCAGCTCCTTTCACCTCCCTTCTCCCCTTCCTGCACCTCATCCTTCCCTTTCACCTGCAATCACGGTTTCAGCTCTCACGGGGATGTTTATGAATCAGCGACATTTTCTCTCCCCTTCAGGTGTTCTTTCGGCCTCCAGGTGGGATAGATAGCCTCTCCTGTTTCTTATTTTCGGTGTTTTACTATTTTTTATTCGTCCTGTCCCCTGCCCTTCCCCTTGCTGTTATTTTTCTTCTTTTCACTCTCAGTCTCTCCGTCTCTCGCTCCCCCCGCACACTTGCAAGATCATTGATAGAGATAGGTAAGGGACGGGAAGGGAAGGGAGAGCAAAAGAGGAAAGAGACCCTAGGAAGTTATGGACAGAAGGAAGGAAGATTGAGACGAAGAAGAGAGAAATCCATTAGAGGAGGAGGAAGACGAGCAGCGGAGAGAGACTTGGAGGAACAAAGACGAGGAAGAATAAGAGGTAGAAGATTGGAACTTGTGAGCAATATGAAAAAGAAGAAAGGAAAAGACAAAACCGTAGCAGAGAGAGAGAGAGAGAGAGAGAGAGAGAGAGAGAGAGAGAGAGAGAGAGAGAGAGAGAGAGAGAGAGAGAGAGAGAGAGAGAGAGAGAGAGAGAGAGAGAGAGAGAGAGAGAGAGAGAGAGAGAGAGAGAGAGAGAGAGAGAGGGTCTGGGGGGTACAAGGGCCCGGTACACGTAAACATGATATAACCTGTTTCAAAATATAAAATACATAATAAAGGGATAATGGAGGATTTCACGACTAACGAGGATTTTCTTTTTTTATTGTTATGGCTCTTCCGGTGAGTGCTACAATTTCCCTACTAATAATGTTGATAACGACACTAATGACGGTGATAAAAATGATAATAATAGTAATAATAGTAACAATAGTAACAATAGTAGTAGTAGTAGTAGTAGTAGTAGTAGTAGTAGTAGTGGTGGTGGTGGTAGTAGTAGTAGTAGTAGTAGTAATAATAATAATAATAATAATAATAATAATAATAATAATAATAATAATAATAATAATAATAATAATAATAATAATAATAATAATAATAATAATAATAATAATAATAATAATAATAATACTTCCGATTCAACATTCGATAATTTATTCATTCTCTCTCTCTCTCTCTCTCTCTCTCTCTCTCTCTCTCTCTCTCTCTCGTGTGTATCCCCGCAGTAAAATGGACAATTAAACCTTTGATTATCCGGGGAAGCAGAAATGCACGCGGGGCTAAAACAGATCTCGAAAGGAATTACCTCGCCATTCTGTGCCTGCCTATTATTATTATCATCATCATTATTATTATTATTATTATTATTATTATTATTATTATTATTATTATTATTATTATTATTGTTATTATTATTATTATTGCTATTATTGTTATTACTTTTTGGTTGTTCGTGGTCGTTTTTTTTACATCCATCATGTTTTCGTGCAACGGAGCTAAATCCCAAAATAATGTTGCAAAATTCTCATTCTCTTTGTGACATAAATGTGGAGGGTTACGCGCGCGCGCGCACACACACACACACAGAGAGAGAGAGAGAGAGAGAGAGAGAGAGAGAGAGAGAGAGAGAGAGAGAGAGAGAGAGAGAGAGAGAGAGAGAGAGAGAGAGAGAGAGAGAGAGAGAGAGAGAGAGAGAGAGAGAGAGAGACAGGAACTAAGAGAGAGAGAGAGAGAGAGAGAGAGAGAGAGAGAGAGAGAGAGAGAGAGAGAGAGAGAGAGAGAGAGAGAGCGCATTGTTTTAACGGGATTATTCTATCATCTCTTGGTCGTTATCATAGATGGCGAGCTGCACCACACACACACACACACACACACAAACACACACACACACACACACACACACACACACACACACACACACAC